>NC_042512.1:19432892-19732892 GCF_900963305.1 Echeneis naucrates | reverse complement strand
TTATGTCTACTGAGATAAAAGCATCACTCCGCCTGCTCACCATCTTCCTGCACACCTTTCTGCTCTGGGGGATTGTTAGTTTTCAGTTCTCTCTTTCTTTCTCTGGCATCTGATCACAGTCGGGGAGTTTTCGAAGATGGACTGAGGCAAAAACATGAAAAAACAAACAAAAAAAAAAAGTTCAGATGGTGGATGGTGACGCAGGCTTGGCCTGACAAGCCTTTTCTACTTTAAACCATCGTCCTTCGTGGCACATATCCCTATCAATTACACAACTTCGATTTGTGAGATTGAAAATGTTCCCAAAATCGACCACAGGGACAGCTGGGATCAGGTTTGGTGGGGAGGGAGAGATCTGCTAGAACAAGCCTTCGAGTGTCTCTTCAAGAGAAGTAGAAACACAATAAAACGTCTGAAAGGACACCACGGAGCATGTGACATCAGCTGGACGTACAACATACAACCTCCACACCACCCTTTTGTTTGGCCCACCCTGCTGAGTCCTGTGAGACCAAGACTGAAGTATTAGAAACGACCTACTGCGCCTGAAGACACACACATGCATGAGCATCCAGGTACACTGAGCATGTGCGAGCCAGAGGAAACAGGAAGCAGATTGTGGAGGATCAGTAGAGACAGTTGTAGTGTTTAGCAACAGCTGCTGCAAAAACAAAGGTCAGAAACACTTTGTCCGTTCAGACTAACACAATCCTGGACTTTCCAAAACAACACGCCCTGCAGTGTTCCTGAAAGTCTCTGGAGTCATGTGGATCTGTGGCCGAAGTCGAGCCAAAGAGCCGCTTTAATGTCATTTCTGTTTATCCAAACTAAAATCAAGTTATTTCCAGTCAGAGTTAAACACATCATGCTCCAGCAGAGAAGAAAATTTGATTACTTTTTATTTTCTCAGATATTTGTGCCCAATGTCGATCGATTTCACTTTAACGTCAACCAATAATCCCTCTGATCTTTCTCTGAAACAAACTCAAACCCATAATTAAAAATAAATTGTTACTGGTTCAATTATATTCTGGCAAACAAAAAGTCAAGTTCTTGCAGCACCAAACAAGATTGTCTGTTGAAAGAGACTCATAAATGTCAGAAAGTAAAATACATATTCAGTGAGGAAGACAATCAGATCAGAGTTTCTCAGCCAGCCTTTAATCTGTAATTGGAGACAAGTTGCTCCTGGAGGTATCGTGTCATCTTCAATGGCAGCTCAAGTTCTCAAACTGTCTTTTTTGCAGCTTGGCAGCTCGTTGGTTCTTTAATGACCCACGCATACTTGCCCTGCTGCCTATGTAAACTCTCATTCATGAGGAGGGAGGCGGGGCCCAGAGGCTGTCAGTAATTTTCCACCATAAAGCTCGAACCAAACTCACTTCCCTGTCATTACAGCGGCAGCGCTGCTGCTGCTCCAGACGTGCAGTGAGGCCAAACTTCACTGACAAACACCAGACATTTAGCAGTCCTGATCGGCTGATTCACGCCTGTGAGGACGAGACAGATTAGTCCAATGCCTCTGTTTCAGGAGCGAGTCCTGCAGATGAACGGGCCAACCAGAGGTTTGAGGTTCAAACATTTAAACCTCGAACACCGCAGATCAGCTTCAGATTGGATTTATGACTGTGGAGAGACCAGAACACCTGCCCGACTTCCTCCGTCACATTCAAGACTTTGAGGAATGAAAGCTGCCACATCAGCCTGTTGTGAGCAAATCATGACTTCTCTGCACAAATTCTGCTGTTCATGTCAATGACTGTTCAGTCTGAAGAGAATAACTGTAAAGGTCCAACAGTCTGACGGTCTAAAGGTCCTGGAACTTTGTAATGTCACACCGAAGCAGTCCCTGCCCTCAGTCAGAGGATTTTCATCACCAGAAAAGACTGTGAAATACCTGATTATCATCTATTAAACATCTGGATGACCTAATTAAATTATTTCATTAAAACAAAATGAGAGTGCAGCTCTTTATAGTTGATGCAAAATTAATATTTTTTGGTGCATGTTTCTAATAAAAAGTTCAAATTTTTATTTAATTTCTAATAAAAAAGACAACAAGGATGTTAAATAGACGTCAGAGAGAGTAATGTGCTAGTTAATAATGCTGACTGGCTCTGATGTTAAAGTGTAAATATGATACAGTAAACTTCATACAATGACATGGCATGAAGCACAACTATCACTTCAATAGTTTCAATATGAAATAAAATGAAAGCTGAATGAAATGAAATAAAAGCAATACATCATTTTTTTCCTGCTGTTTTGTCTGAGACAGTGATTTGTGGTCCAGAGAGTTTAATCGCGTCAGATCAAAGCAGCTGTAATTTTAATTGAAAACATTCAAGGCATCAACAGCACACTAAACACGTTCCTGGTCTGAAAACATTTCCCTGGACACACGAAAAATCATAAAAATGATGAAGATTGATAACAAGCTGCTCTGTTGCTGTCATTTAGTGAGGACTCGTCATTGTCAGATGGTGTCTCTGGCCCTTCAAGCTGCTTGGCTAGAGATCAGTGTCCTATCAGGAACGTCCATCGACAGCCCCGATTATCTAATGAAAGGAGACACTAACGCCAAGTGACACATTTGGGTTGATAAAGGGGAAGTGGAGTCAGGAAGCAGCTTGTTCCTCTGAGGAAAATGAGATCATGACAGCTCAGTAACTATATCCTGACTCTGGAAAAGTCTGCAGCACACTGAAAAACATCATGCACCTTCATCACTTCACCCTGAGACACTTTCAGTTTTCACTGGAATTATCTCTGCAGAAATATTACAATCACAGATCCTCCTCTTCATTCAGTCTGCCTGCCTGATGCTGGTGATGCCTCAGAGTTTAATGGACTAATCAACTGGACATGATGAAATCTGAATAAATCTGCTGTTTAAAACGGATCTCAGATGGAAGACATTGATGCAAACATTCATCTTCTATTATTCAGCTGAAACTACTTTGTTATTTAGCAGAAAACATGTGAGCTGTGCACTGAGGCAAAAGGAGCTTTCAAAGACTTTCAAAGTTTGATATCACTCGTTTTGTACCTGAACCAGAAGAATGTTATTCATGAGCTGCTTCATTTGGAGTTAGATTAAAATCAGCTGCTGTTGTGTCTCACTGCACAGAAACTCTTGGCTTTCGCAGCTCGAGATGATCCTAAATGATCAGCTATGTTTTAGAAATGTGGTTTTTCTAACAGAAATCTGGCAACTTCTGTTGGATGTCTGTTCAAATGTGGACTCAGAGGAGGATCTAGTGCATCTGATGTGCTGCTGTGAGGATCACGTCAACCCAAACGTCTGGAGCACATAATGTCCTAAATGTCTTTAAAAAACAACGCCTGTCTCTTTTGGCTCTTCCGAGCCCTTGTTTGGGCCCATTCTGCCCCATTTTGCCCCGTTCGACCTCAGCTGTGGCTAGATCAGAGGTTAGCTGACACCTTTCTCGCCACCACCATTTTGCCCCAGGCACTTCCTCCCTCCCCGACTTCCTCTGACAAACACAATTTCCTGTAAGACACAGAGTAGAGATTAGTCAACGTGTTTTACAGGTTTCCCCCCGTTAACTGACAAGCACGTGGAGGGAGGCGAAGCTGCATACCAGGCCGAGGCTCACATCAATCTGGACTTATCTGCTCCCTGCTGCTTCCCATTAAACCGGCCTGTTCTTTTCAATCCCATCTATAAATTTTTCGGCTTTTCTTCTCTTTATTTTATCGATGTGGATGCTTCCGTGTAGAAAAATGATCTTATCAAGGACAGAACATCTCTTCTGAGGATGTGGAGGCTTTTGCTGAAGAGTTCTCTGTGGTTTCAGTGATAGAAGTAAATGAGTCACCATTGCACGGGTAAACCATTAAAGCCAACACTCAATGCATGAAGGTCTTCCTGTCTGACTGGGCGAAGGCTGAATTCATGCTTTCCCACACAGTTTAAACAGTTTGCAGCTCATCCCTCATTTAACAGCATCTTAAAAACAAACCACAACCCACAGAGTCAACTTCACTTCAGCATCGTGTCAATCAGCAGTCAGCCGTTCCACAAATAACAACAAAAAGACAAGCAACAAGAACACAACCAGGTTTTACTGACTCTCTCCTGCTGCCTTTAACACCCAGAAAAAAGTCAAAGCTGTCAGGTGCTGGGCACTAAGACACACGCTGTGTCTGGAGCCGGGGGTTCTGGGTAAAAAAACTGAGTAAGCCCTGACTCACTGGTGACGAGCTGATAGATGAAAGAGACAGAGGGTGTCTCGTCGTTTGCCAGCATTATGATTGTTCTCAGCTCAGAAACAACATCATGGCATGAAAACAAAGAAACACGGAACATCACTGGGAAGAGAGGTGGATGCTTGGAGGGGGGAACTGGACACATGTGATTGATTAGTGATGTCTGGAAGGCTGCCCTCCAGACTGAGCTCTGTAGGACGTAAAAGGATGTAGACAAGTTTTCTCCGTAGCTCCACTACAGTAGCAATTTAAACCGCAGCTGCTTGTGTTGCATTTCCATACGAAGTCATACTCTTTTTTACAAAGTCACAAATTAAAGCTGCACTTGCAGTTCTAAAGGACATTCGTTACCCACAATTCACAGGGAATTAGGTCAGTAGGTTAAACACTAGTTTCAGATAAGTCTGAGTTGTTAAGAAATTTTCAACTAAAATAACAAATATTAGATGGTGTGAAGTGATAGACCTCAGAGTTTCATCCTTTATGACTCAGAATCACAGAAAAGCAGATTTAAAATCAGTGCCTACATGTTCCTGCTGATTTCTACACACACTCCGGTCTTCCCCAGATGCCTGGGCAGGTTTCTACATGTCAGCTGTGTTTTGACTGCGATCCCTCAGGCAAAGGGTCTGCTGGTCCAATGCTATCAGTCCTCCAGGTCCTTTCCAGGGTGGATTCCAGGACTTGGTGGTTATTTGTCACATGTCTCGCTCTGACCGTCTATTTACAAACTGGTCTCCACTTTATTTGGCTTTGACAGCACCGGTTTGTCACAGTGTCTTATAGGTCGCCCTGGTGGACTTGGTCTCTACTGTGAATACAAATATTTACGCTTGTGCTCAAACCAGTGCTCTGTCTCCTTCTGCAACAGTCCACTTCTTCTGGAACTCTGGAGCATTTTAAAAGACCGTGTCAACCTGAAGTCTGTCCCAGCCGTTTGACATCCTTCCTTCGCCCTGAGTCCACTCAGGGGTCAGGTTGAGTGTTGAGGGGTGGGGGGGTCACAGGGTTCAGGTAGAGGAAGCTCAGTGACCTTCTGCCACTTTAATCTGCTGGGAATACAGAGTTAAACTGTCCACTGGAAACACATTTGGAAAACGCATGGAGGAGGAGGAGGAGGTTGTGTTTTGGAGCGAGAAAACACTGAATGTGAAACAAAGAATAAAAAAAAAAGTAAGTGTGTGTATATACATGAGTGTGTGTGTCAGTGTGTGTTTCCTGAGGCCCAGAGGAGGGAAGTTCAGCCGAGCTATTAAAAGACCACAAATTACGGCCCTGGGCAGCCAGAGAGTTCCTCTGCTGGGGCCTCATCAGCAACCGAATGAAGACTTCACTCCAAATACCAAACACATCCACTCTGGAAAAATGTTGCAACCGCAGTCAGAAAAACGACGCTTCAAGTATTTCATCAAGACACAAATAAAAGACTCACAAGAGACATCACAAGAGACATCTCGGAAAAGCTGTGTCTTATTAAACAGTGTTGGTTTTTGTCCCTGCGCACATTCAGCCCTATAAATTAGTAGCAGCACATGATTGGACGGATCAGGAGACAATGACCCACGGGCCCAGACATGTGAAAGCCCCCCCTACGGGAATAAGACACCCAGACAAGTCGTTTGCTGCTCTGACCCTTGTCCTTTGTCTAGCTGAACTGCTCAGTGACCATCCAGGAACAATCAGGTGCGTTAAAAACACTGCCAGCAGAAAATGAAGCATTGACTGATAACTTGTGAAAATGTCCGTTATTTCCGAGTTTATGCAACTGAACAATAACTGTTACAGTCGAAGGGAAGCAAAGAAGAAAAGCAGAGACGGGCTGAGGGTAAAAACAGCCAGACTGAGGATCAGAAAATGTTCACAGAACTGAACAATGGCGGCGTTGTGAGCGTTGACCATGGGATCAAACCTCAGGGCGTTTTTCCCTGGCCCGCCGGCCGTCGGGACGAGAGGACGGACAAAGAACGCTCCTCTCTCAGCCACATCCTGCCGGCCCACCGAGCTGGCCTGGCCTTCCCATGAGCCTTGACGCTCCCGGGTCGTCTTTGTTCCCGGACAGGCATGCTGGGAAACTCGGCATCAGACAGACGCCGACTGGTGTTCTCGTCCCGCCACAGTCACAAAGAGGGATTCAGCAGCACCGCAGACGCCAAGACAGTCTGTTTGTGAATCTATGAACGTCATTAAATTTGTTTCAGAAGATAAATTAACTGACTTCTCTTCACCACTGTGACGACCAAACCGTCCCACAATGCAACACACAACGAAAACAGGAATCGATTTCCCCTGCAGGGCGTCTCTTTGACGTCGGACTGGGACAGCTGAGGGGGGGGTCAGGCACCTGATCTGGATGGGCCTTCCTCGTGGATCGTATGTAGCTCTGGTCTTTTGTCTTGGCCACGGTAAACGTGGTCTGTTTCACTAACCAACCTCCAAGTCTGATGTTGTGTGTCTCAGACCCTTCATGTGGCCCTGCAGCAGGTCCCTGGCCTGGCTCTATTGTTCTCCAGAACTCAAGGTGGCGGGCTGAGTCTTTATCACTGGTGATAAAAAGGCCTGTGTTCAAATGACAGTGGAGGAAATGAGCGCCAGATTTTCATGGCCTTGGAGGTCTTGTGGTTCATCTGAATTCCTCATGAAGAATCATCTAATTGAGAGACTCCTGCTGCCTTCAGCATCTGGACTGAGGCCAAACAGCAGCATCGGAGTCTGTGGATGAGCTAGCGGCTAACAAAGAAGATCTTCATGTCTGAGCCTCGCTCCCTCAGTTTGTAGACCTGAACGCTCTGATTCAACGGCCATGTGACCATATACAGTTTGGATTCGTCCACAAGTTCTACTTCTGCATGGAAAAGATGCTTATTTTCCCAGATGCTAAGATTGGAAAAGCTCAGTCTGGGCTAAGAATATCAAAGCCACTTCCTGTCCTGTCACTGCCTCGGCTCGTTCTCCAAACATGTCAAAGTCAAGTCCTACAAATATCTACAAAACGTCCACACAGATAAGGACTCTGAGCGTTGGGCCAAGTTTGTATTTTCACTATGAATCAATCACAGCTTGGCCCTTGGTTATTCTAGGGGCCTGGGAGGAGACTGCCAGAGATCAAGGAAGCGTTTGAAAATCAAATCTTGGCTTGAATCATGAAGGGCGTCTACTTGATAGTGAAGATTTGCAGGAAAGAGGAGAAGAAAACAGGACTGAGAGATATTTAAATATTTCACATGATTCCTGTCATTTTCCAGGAAACTCCCAGTGACCCAGACTGAAACGCACACTTTGTGATGAGAAGACAACTTCAATTCAACTTCAACCTGAGCAGCTGTGTTGGCTCGGCATCAGGATTTAAAATAAACTTGTAAACTCATTTTATGGACTTGCTTTTGCATGATGTCTTTTTATTGTTAAACCTCCATCATCATCCTTTTATCTTGTGTTGTCTTCTGTTCGTTCAATAATTTCCTGATTTTGAAGCCGGTTTTTATATGACTGTAAAAAAGTACTTTGTGACGTTTGATGTTTGAAAGCAAACAAGGCCTATGATCACAGTCAGAGAGAAGTAAAGAAATAAGATACACTAAGGGCGAATCCTTCGTGGGACATTTACACCTGGAGACAACTGTGAACATTTGCCTCCATTAACAATTCAGGTTGCAGGAACTAAATCACCATTTCTGATTTATCACTCAAAAAATTATCACAAAAGAGTTAAAGAGTTAAAATACCAAATGTCCTCACTGTCATTTTATCCTTCAAGGCTTTTGTATCAGACAGAGTCATAATTATCATTTCCTGGGATAAACAGAAAACATAATGCTGCTATTACCAGCATGGAGGCATAAAAATGACTTAACGACGCAGCCACAAAACATTTTCTTAAAGTATAAATGACAAAAAGGAACCAGGAAGTCCTCAGAGGCAGACTGTTATGATCCTGGATTCAAAGGTGGACAAACAAACCCGTCATTACAGGAAACCTCAACAGAAAGAGTAATGAGGACGTTTTAATCCTTAAAAAGCCTCCTGTGGATCATCATGTGTGTCACAATGAGTCTGATAGACTGAGGTCAGCTTTCAAAAGGCTTTGATGAAAACCGGCCTCCCTGCTGGACCAACATAGTCCTGCACTGTCTGTCTGAGAGGCTGAGCAGGAAAAGGGGCCCCGGGGTGCTACAGGGGCCGCCACAGGAAGCGGGTGTGGCTTGGCAGGAGGGAAGGTGACGGCAGAAATGGGTGGAGGTGGAAGAAGGAGTGTTTGTTTGTGCGTGTTCGCAGGGGCTTTATGTTGTGCATTTGTTTTTGATGTGGACTCTTTCTCTCTACAGAGTGACACAAACCTGGAGGTCCAGTTTCTCTTCAGTTTAGATTTAATTGTTTGATAGTCATTCTTATGAATGTACCTGTGAACGAGATGAGCCAGGAATCGAACCGACGACCTTCTGATTCATAAACAACCCAGATAGCGAGAGCTGTTTTTTAACTGTAATTAATAATCTGTAATCCATTCGTCAAAAAATAAAAGCACTAAGATCGGATACCAGATGATGAGCTGATTAGCTGGAACATTATGAGGGAACAACGTCATCAGGTGACACAGAAGGACAAATAAGAACATTTTCACACCTGCACCTAAAACCCCTCTGATTTTCAAAATAAAAGCAGGGTGAAGCTGCTGGAGCTGGCCACCTCGCCCACTGACAGCTGAGTTTGAGGGAAACCAGACTCCCACCGCCAACTCCAGAGACATTTGTTGAGTCGAAGCTAAGTGACAGCCACTGCCAAATAACTGATGAATCTAAAGCAGTGCGCTCTGATGTCTGTTTCCTCTGGCAACAGGATGATGCTGTTGGAAAAGGATGAGTTTGGATGAACATTAGGAGTTTTTTTTCACTCCTGGAACAAAAACAGACCATAACATGGCTTCAGGGGGCTGATACGGTTGTTAATCAACGCCAGTGAGGCTGATGACTGCAGCGGTATTATTATCTGGGGTTCGGTGATATATCACCACCTCACTGGATGCCTCTTTGATTCGTCTTCATTATTGTGTGTCGGGAGAATTTCCTGTTTCTGTCGATTGCAGCTTCAAACTTTTATTCACCAACACAGCAGTAAATATCCTCTCCTCTTAAAAACACAGTGGAACAGAAGCTCGGTCACATCTGAAATAAATGTGGTTCTACAAGCGTTTAGAGAATAGTTTTCTGTGAAACTACAACCTGAAGTTTTTCTACAAACTGCAACATCCACTAAAAACTTGATTTTTCAACCTCTGAGACAAATCGAGATGTGAAATTAAAAGCCTCTTGGCAGTTTTTTCCATATTCAAAGGAAACGGGAAGGGACATTAATAATTCCTCTTTTTTCTAACAATGTGACATCCACAAAAACCTGATCTGACAGCAGGGACTGCACAATCAATGGAATATAATCAAATATGAGCTGGTGTAATATCACAGCAGCTGCAGGTAAGACGCCTGGCCTCCACGTCACAATCATGCAGCAAACCCAACATCCTGCAAGATCCTTCGGAAAGGAAACACATCACATGTTCACACAGCGACAACATACGCATATATGAGCACAGAACAGGTGGACAGTCACATGTTCATGGCAACATGCACAGAGAAATGTTTGCCTCTTCCTGTTCCACTTCACACCTCCTGTTGCTGAGGAGCTTGTCTCCAAATATACGGTGAGCCACGAGGGCAAAGTTTCACACACAGTGCTGTTCTGGTGTATTACACACACACAGCCACTTACTGTAAATAGGAACCTCATCTTTCAGGCTGTCTGGATCTAATTGCTGCTATTTTCAAGCGAGGTCTCAGAACAATGTGAGGAAGCTGGATGGAAACTGGAATAACCTCGAGCGCTGAGCTCACTGCGCCACGTACACACAAACAGGTCAAAATTCACTATTTTACCACAAAGACACAAATCTTTGACAGGAAGTTTCTCATCCTTGCTTCCTCCATCAATAATCTCCTGCCAACGCTGCATTTTTTAGTTTTTCTGGTAACCAGGAGCTTTCCCCTGTAACTCAATGACATCTAAACGTAACAGTTAGTCAACTTCCTTCATTATTATCCCCTAAAATATCAATTTTTTCCACTTTTGACTTGTGCTTCAGTGAAGATTTATTCTGTTGCAGCACGTCAAGTAATCAGTTCATCAGCGTGGCTGAAAATGTGTCCATGAGTTGGAGAGTGGCGACATTTGGCCTTTAAGTGTTTGAATGAATTTGCCCCAGTGGCGCTGACATTTCTCAGCTGAGGATGTTTGTCTCAGCTGCCTTGTTTAGGGCAGTCAACGGAAATAAACCTGGTTAAAAAAAGTCACAAACTCAGAGTGTGTTTGGGTGGTGGAGCTTCAACGAACTGGGTTTTCTCTGCTTTTGAATACAAAAAATCTGAATACAAATATAGTCTCCTGGAATAAAATCAACCGAAGACATCATGATAAATAAATCACTAAATCGAACTGCAGTATGTCACAATTTGACAGATATTTCCAACTGATACTCAAAGGAAATAAGAGATGACCAAACTTCAGCCCCTGGAAGAGTCAGAAGAGCCAAAAAAGTAATAAAATTTAAAATTCATAATGAGCTCAACTTCAGCTAATGATATATTGTGACTCAGTAAAGAATGTTCACTTTAACAGGAAATGGTAGCTCAGAAAACATTTTCCTTATTTTCTCCATAAAATCACTGAAAAGTTGAACACAGAAAGTTCCTCTCCTGTGTTTGTGTCGTTCTAGAGCTGATCTGAAGTTTCTATCTTTATCTGATCAGGAATTCTGCTCATTAATGATGAAAAATCTGCTCCAAAGCTTCTAATGCTCTAAATATCTGATTGTCTGCATTGTTGTAAGCCTGCAGCCTTCGACAAGAACACAACTTCTGCTCCAGTCTACAGCAGGAGAAAGACTTTTTTCACAACCACTCTGAGCTCCATGAATCATCAGTGATGCAGTCTGGGAAAAGAAACAGCGACACAGCTTCAGGTCTGAGGGAGTTTGTAAGTCTGGACTCTCACCATTGAAGAAGCTTTTGACCTTCAGGTACCCGACGCTGAGACGCAAGACAGACAGCTTGTCCAGGCGAGACCTAACCTCCTCTGTGAAGGGCAGCAAGCTGGTGAGTTTGTCCAGCTCGCCGTTGAGCCGGTCACGATGGCGTTTGGACGGGTTGGACTTGGCGCCATCGGGAGGTGGAGGTTTGGGGCTGCAGATGGAAAAAGAGCAACATTAAAACATTTTTAGAAAGACAAGAAACAAAGAAAAGAGTTTTTTTGTTTTTTTTTGTTTTTTTTAAAGCCAGAGCTGGGGTGTGAGATTCAGGAAGGTCAGGATGAGAACAACCAGCTGGAGGGCAAATCTGTTCTTCACCCTGACGTCTGTGTGCGTCAGTGCAGCAGCAGCTGGGATGAATTCAGAAAACACATAAAACACACAGCAGGTGATGAGGGACGTGTTTGTCACTTTGTCATCTTAATTCTCTAACAAAACACTGAAGATGCTCCAGAAATGAGAAAAGAAGATGAAAAAAGATGTTTGAGCCTCACTAAGTTGGCGATGGAAAGAAGCATTTATTCATATTTTCTCTGTATAGAGCTGATGATCCCGTGATGCAAACACAATTTCAAATGTGCAAATCCGGTTTGCACGCTGCACTTTCAGATTTGGGCTGTGAACATTGGCCTCTTTGTGCTGATGTCTCTCTGTGTCTTCAGTCCGTCTATCAGCTGCTCGTCAGGTTGTTTCCCCGGCAGCTGAATGTACAACGTAAAAAAAAAACAAAAAAAACAACAAAGCCCAGATCACCTGGGGGCGCAGCCACAAGCTGACCCATCCATGGTTGCCATGGGAACCAAACCAGCATCCTTATTTATCACCTGTCAGTCACACTGAGTGGAGATTCACCGAGGAACAGGAAGTGAGGGTTTCCTTCCTCAATCTGATTTAAAACATTAAAAGTTCAAAAAACAAGAAACTGGAATAAATTTGTTTACCTGCAACATCCAAATGACTCTAGCGACCTGACATTTTTTTTATTCATACAGTCTAAATGTAGAAGTTAAAAATGAATAAAACAGAGAAGAGTCAAATATGGGACCTTCAACAAGTGAAGCCAGCTGTCGCTGGTTTAAAATGCAAATGAATGCAAATGAATTCAAGTTACCTGAAACAAAGTGAACTAACACACAGGTAATGATAGAACAGCTGTTGTGTGTAGCTCAGGCAACAATGTCAGCTGCTTTCATCACGATTGATTTATCAATTATTGACTGCAATTACTGAAACTATTTGTTGATGATGAAGAGAGTCTGGTGGTTCAACATCCACAGATGGGTCTTTCCCCAGAAACGTCAAGAACAAATAACTGTGACTAATTAAAGAGTGATTTGCTGTCGAAAATAAACCAGTTTGGTCTGGAAGCACCAACTGAAATGTAGATGGGAAGATGATGTAGATCCTAATTTCAAACTGCAGCAGCTCTTTTGCATATTGACATGCTCCTATGCTGTGAAGTCTTGCTGGTTGATGACCCAGCCTGTCATCTGCAGCTCCAGACTAACCATCAGCCAGCAGTTTGTGTTACGTGCTAAATAAACTCGACTCTGTAAGGCCATTTGGCTGCAGGTCAACGCCGTCGGCCTAGATGAGGCTGCAGACATGAGGCCTGTATCTGTCAGGGCTCCTCGTCTCTAACTCAAACCAGATCCTCACTGCGGCTGTTCTCTTCCTTGGAGGTGTGAAGTTGCGGTGGAACCTCAAAACTACCCAACAGACTGACTTTTGTTTTTGTTTTTTTTTACCTGCAGCTGTTGTGATTAAAGACAACAACTGGCATCCAGGTCACAAGGAAGTGGAGTTGTTGAATGATCCTTATCAGTGTCACATCATCTTCAACGAACGTGAAAGTGATCAGTGAAGTATGACCCCTTCAACATCAAACTCCCACACACTCAGGTGGACAGTCACATGCAAAACAAACCAAAACTGCTTTTGCATCAAGAAGCAAAAAAAAAAAAAAAGTGTAGACTGATTCCTTTTCCCTGCCCTGGAGCAAGGCAGGTTTTTCAGCTGATATATTAGAAACCACTGAGACAGCCACAGACAGCCAAGGTTCATTTAGGAGCTTTTGTCCCAGAGCTTTCCACCATAAACAAACAGTCACTGAGTTTCCATTCAACAGATCCGTCTCTATAACTGAGCCATGGATGAAGACACTCACAGCTCAGGAGGACAAACCAGAAAGTCAACCTTGTTGTTTCATTATGATATCTAGACTGTGTACGTCTTTGACAACGAGAAGCCTAAATAAACAGCTCTCCATCCATAAAAGCTTAAATGAAACTAACTATCAAAGGGCCTGAAGCTGCCGGCTGAAGCCTCTAAAAGAATCAGAGGTCAGGCCTCAGTGCCTTGCTCGAGGACACGGCTGTGGGAGTGGGACTGTGAACTTCCAGGGGAAGGTCAGTCCCACACGGAGCAGCTGCTTCTCAACTTAAATCAGGTTCAGATGTTCCTGCTGAGCGCTCCGCTGGGGATTCAGGTCAGGTCAGGCCAGTCCTGAAGCTCGATCACTCTCTCCCTCTGCACGTGCACACCTGTACAACCACACACTTCCTCACCACCGAGGCCGTGACACGTTGACCTGCAGATCACTGGAGCCTGCAAGGGTCAAAATACCCAGCAACAACAATAATGTGAAAGTCGTAAAGACCTTTCACTGAGTTTTAACTTTGGAAATTGGATTTCCTTTTATTTCCTGTTCCTGCATCTCTGGGAAACTTTCTGCAGCAAGTCTGAAAACACTGTTTCATGTTTTTATGGGGAATAAAGTCATCAGGAGGCCAACTGTACTTCACTGTAGTTAATCCAATCCACAGATAGAAATATTGGCACTTAAATTGCATATATATATAAATATAAATATAGATATTTATATTGATCTATTAGGATTTTTATTTTAAACTCTGGCCTTTCTGTTATTTGCCATGTTTGCGTCACACCAGGAAGCAGATCAGCTAAAAACATCATGTGGAAGAAAAAAAGCAATCTGGTGAAGAAACTACAAATTAAATTTAAAAAAAAATCTACAATCTTACACTTTAAATGCTCTCAGAAAAGAAAACAAATACAATCAGCGGTGCATGAAAAGTATCTGTCCTGTCTCTCATGTCTGAACTGGAACTGTGACTTAGATGCAAAAGGTGGTAAAATGTGGACATTGGCTGTGACCAGGCCTGCCTCCTCCTCCTGTATGTAAGACATCTGCTTCCAATAATACTCCAGAACAGGACTGATGTGAAATCGAGGCGAGATGGCTATCGCTGCATTCCTGACGGCACAACTCCCTGCAAGAACAATGAGCAGCCAGTGTTGTTGCTCCTCGCTTTATCAACCCAATCTGTCCTGGAAGGGGCGTGTATGCACACATGGGTGTGTGTCTATGAAATTGTATGTGTGTTGGACTAGAACCCCCCCCCCCCAAATTCACACAAAGGGACTTTGTCTCTGTTGGGTCAACGACACCTTTACAGAACAAAAGAAACTAAATACGATCCTGGCATCTGTTTCCTACCAGAGTTATGAAACAGGAGAAAAAAATGGAGGCCTGTCTGGTATCGACAGACCAGAGCTGATATGTATTCACCTGTACGATCAGTACGTCAATCAATAGGTAACTGTTCTCATCATCTTTTGAGATGCAACCATCTCAAAGTTAAATGCCTTGTCTTGTTCTTGTGGTTTTATACGTTTATAAGTTTGTAGAGTACATTGGAAATTAGGATATTCCTCAAAAAGGACGCTCCTGTCATTTGGCCATATTTTGATTATATTTCCATGAGTTGACATGAGAAGTTTATAGCTGAGGTGGTAATTTAAAGAAAAAGCACAGATAAAGAACAGTGGGGCTCTTGTGTTCTTGTTCCCATCCTAATAAACCAAAGCTGGCAGAGTTTAGACACTGTCAAGGCATCCAGGAAGTTAAGAGACTGACGTCCATCACATGTTAGTCATGAGAAAAGCAGCATGTCTCAAGACACAGCAGCACAACCTTGGCCAAAAACTCACATCCACCAAACACTAAAAAGAAAAAGAAGAAGAAAACTAAACTGACTGACCTCTGTCACAAATCATCTGCCGAAAACAGATGTAAACACACACCTGTCAGGACCAAGACCTGGACCTGGACCACTCTGCTGCCACCAACTCTGAATCATCACTGCAAATGCACTAATGAGAGATAAATGACTCTGCAGTTATTGTTATTGAGTGTTTTAAGTTACAACCAAAGCTGATTTAACTGAATAAATTAAATCTTTTCTGGTTTTGGACTCTCAGGGGCAGACGACGGGTGTGATGAAGGAATATTACGTTGCAGCACTAATAAAGTGTGGGGATTGGTTTGGGGGAGCTGGAACTAAAGCCTGCTGCAGTGATTCACGGCTGATATATGGGTCAGTGTTGGTGTTGATGTGGGTCCAGACTTGTTCTAGCTCCAAGGAGGGGAAATCCTCTGCAGCAGAAAGCTCTTTCCTGTTCCAACATGAAAACGTCCCCAAACAGAAGAGCCAGGACCATAAAGAACCGGTTTGATCGCTGGACACTGAGCCTCACTGCTAATTTTACTTCACTAAAACTTTTATTTCAATGTGAAGTCGATGACCTCAGGCCCGTCGACACAACGCCAAGTCAAACAAATCCTTGCAGCTGCAGCCTCGGTCCAAAATTGCGAGGGAAGTTTTCCCATAAAATCAAAATAAAAGCAACAAGTAATGGGCATGAGGTTTGGGAGTCCACAAACTTTTGGCCCTGTAGCTTTAGAGTTTCTGAGCAGCTGAATACCCAGACAGCACCGTACACTGAGGTGTTCTGGTTTCACACTGCAGTGTAAACACTGAAGGCTGAACTGCCCCTGGGGGCAGACTGCCGGAGGTGGGGTAGACACCAGCCCTGCCTGGGGCCCAAACACACTCATAACTCACTCGCTGCCGTTTCCCAAAGAGAAAAAGAAAGATAAACTCCCAGAGAGAAAGTTTCCTTAAAAAGTGAACATGGCAGACTTACATAACTGTTTGCGTGACACAGAACTATGTTAATTTGAGTCGAGGGAGGGAGCAAAAAAACAACCCCCAAAAAAACAGAGACAGAAGGAAAGACAGGAAAAAAGTATGTTGTGGCAGTCAGAGGAGGAGGAGAAAAAAAAACAGAGCAAGTCTCAGATTACGCCATCCTCCCTCCCTCCCTCCCTCCTCCCTCCTTACTCCCTCCCTCGGGGAAACATTGCGTGAGAGCGCTCTCGCTCCATGTCCTGATTATGATTAATGCAGGTAGTACCACACACACACTGAAACCGCGGTTCTGGCAGGTTGGGCCTGGTTCTGTAGGAAACACTTCACATGCCGTCTGGACTGTTAGACTCCTGTAAAACCCCACTGAGGGAGACAGTGTGGCCGAGAACCGCTCCGTTCTGGGTCTAAAACTGTCAGGATGACACATTACAGAACACCTCTGAAGGTTCTCTACAGAACTGTGAAGAACAAAGGTCAAAAACTGTCAGCATCCATCTAGTGGTGCTTCAGAGGAACCACGGACGGCCTTTAGAAAGTGCACAGTCCCTGAGTACACATTGGAGTACCCCTCTAATGGTTCCTCGTGGAGTTTTTTTTTTTTTAAATAAACTTCTTCAGCTCGGTTTCTTCAAGAACACACTGAAATCTTCATGACAAAACCTCCCAAGGACCCTCTCAGAGCCACACAGGGCTGGTGAGGAACTATTTGAGGACGGTGCTGCAGAGAACCCGATAAAAGGGTCTCAGAGGAACAATCTAATATGTTGTAGGCTTTCCTTAAACGTTCTTCACAGCATCTACAGTACAAAAGAGAGCATATGTGAAGAGAATTTTGAGTTGGTTCTTGAGCGTCTTTGTGAAGGGCCCGACCCCAAAGAGGGATTTTCTGGAGCAGCAGGAACAGCAGTTCTCAGACTGCAGTCGGGGGCCCTCCAGGGGAGGAATCCAGGACCAACTCAAACCAGGTACTTTTTCAAGAACTGTCAGAAGGACCCGGGACGGTGTTACCGATGTGGGTTTCACTCCACATCATCTGCTGCCAACATAAAAACAACATCTCAAACATCGGCCCGTTGGGGTGAAGCAGGCTGGGAAGTCCAGCTGTCTCAGTTGGTGTGATCAGATTGAAATAATACCGAGGCAACAGTTGTCTTTATTTTCCGGCCTCTGTGCTGTTCACATTCCCTCAGCCGGCTACACAACAGCAGCAGGGAAAACACACAACTTCTAACTGCACACTTCTTATTCTGCTTTGACCTGCAGCTGGAACATCCTGCTCCATTTACATGAAGATTATCCGAAGCAGTGCAGGCTTCATGATAAAGATGAGTCGGACATGACAGTCAGAAAATCACCAGGCTGGTTTCTCTTTGTTTTAATCTCACTCACATTTTCTGGACAGGCTTCTTCCGTTTCTTGGCTGCATACTGCGCCGTGCTCGGCAGCATGGTGAGGTGGCAGACAGGGGTTTATCCGCAGGTTCGAGCCCCCGGCGACAGATCCAGACCGACCAACACCTCCTGAGACGGGTCCGGAGGAGCTGAGGTCTCCTGGAGGCTCCTCGGCTGTAGGTCGGCTTTTACTCGTGTCTAACTGATCCAGTCGGTACCGAACCGAGCCCGCTTCTCGTGGTGGCCTTGATGACGTGTTTCAGCCCGGTTCACCGACAGAAGCGGGACTTCAGACGGTGAAAGGAGCTCCGAGGTCCGGACGATCTTTATGTAAGTCCCTGCTGCGCGTCACCTCCGTTGAGATTTGACAGAGTTTCTGCAGCCGAGGCGCGCTCCCGTCGCAGTCAGAGTGTGTGTGTGTGTGTGTGTGTGTGTCACTGTAACGCGAGAGGAGAAATATTTAAGGTGGTACGAATATGGGCCAACAGAGGCCGACAGAACAGACAGAGAATAACTGGAAAACTTCATTCCAACCGGGAAGACCTTAAGAGGAGTTCATCTTTAATAAGGATGTATAGAAAACACACAATTCTGCCATACAACTATTACATATGAACAATAAATACACACATGAGGGCTCCACCATGGATTACCTTTTGTTTTAGTTTGAGAATGCTTTAGTAATAAATACTCTCCAGGACTATTAATGCTTCTTTGTATTTATTTAGAATAAATACATTCTATAAATTGCACAAATTTATTCAATTGTACCTAAAATTCAGATATACTTAAATTCAGAAATATATAAAATATCTTTACATTGAAAAAAATATTGGACTGTACTATTGCTGTACATTTACAGCAAACATACAAATGCTTAAAAAAATTAAGTGTTAATTAAATTAAAATATATTTAGTAATATTACAATAAAATGAACTCAATGAAGGGATGATTTGGCTGCACATCAGTCGCTCTGACTTTATCTGCAGGTGAAGGTTGACTTTATTTCCCCCTGTTGCTGAACTCTGTGCAGGCTAATGTTTGTGGTGACAACATGGAAGGACCAAGGAGCATGTGCATGTAATCAATGCTGAGGTCGGTCCTGCTGCTCTGTCAGAGTGAGGCGCACCAGGTTCCTGAATCTGAAGGAGTCCTGTGATGTTCATTGTACTCAGAGCAGCCATTGTCAGGGTGTTTCTGTGCAGGCTGAAGGACTTGTTCCAACATGCCAGGGATCAAAGTTAAAAAACTGAAGGGCACACAAATTCACTTCTTGTGACCCAAATAAAAGCTCACAGCTGGGAACATTTGTTATCCAACATCTGTCAAATAGAAAATAAACTGTCACGCATCAGGATTCTTCTGGGTGGAAAAAGTGACGGTAAATGACACAAAACTCAAGTTGTTCTTTTATTTGTCAATTTTAACATTCAGAGATGCCGTGCTGCAGAAAATTAATGTCAGGTTCTTAATCAACAGATTTATAACCAGTTTCATCCAACGCAAAAAAGCTGAAACTGAAATATAGTTGACTTTTTTTGCAGGTGCAACAATAAAGTGTGTATTAAATAGTAACGCTCAAAATGTTGCAGCCAAAATAAAGTGCATTGATGATCTAAATCATGTCGCGATTTTGTCTAATATTGCAGTTTGTTGACATTTTGGATAGAGGGATGTGTATTTCTCCACAGCCTTTGCACAAATTCATCTATCTTACGGAAACTGAAGCTGTTAGCACATAAAAAAAGTGAGCTTCATCAGATTCCTGGTTTAGCTAAAGTCGGTCTGAGGATGATTTCTGGGGGGATTGGGTTTTTTTTGCAGGTGCAACGTTTGCCTCCAGTTTGGACAGTGGGACAGAGAGGAGTCATCCTCTGAGGACAGTAACCTTCATAACAATCCTTTGTTTCTCCTATTTTCAGTTAGTTGAAGCAGGACTCTTCTATCTCCTCTACCTTGTGATGATGATGATGATGATGATCTGACTCATCTGCGTCGGTTATATAAACCATCCTGCATGAAGAGACTTAAATATTTTCTTCTCCTTCCCTATAATTTAAGTGAACTTCTCATTTGTGACTGCTTTGCATATAAAGCAGTTCCAGGTTGGCTGGCACAACTGACAGGGAAGTCTTGGCAGCCATGTTACCATGGCAGGACGCTGTGTTTAACGTTAAACACGGCAGTTAGACGTCAGCAGCTATCTGCGATATGCCACCCTCTGGCCTTATTAAAAAGCAACCTTTGTTTTAAAATACACCCTGTTTTAATACAGCTTGGCTGGAACCCCGAGTGTCTGGCAGCCGGTCCGCTCGCTCTTCTTTATGAGATGCTTTTAAAGTGCTATGTTCTTTTCTTTTCTGTCTTTTCTGCACCTCGGCTGCATTTTGCTGCCTTTAACTTGCAGGATTTTGACGAGGATGACAGGTTGATTTGTGCAAGAGAAACATGAATTTAATTGGTTTATGATTTCCAGAGTCAAATGGAACCAAACGGTTGTTGCGCTTAATTGAGATATACACAAAGTGATTTATGGCAGGTCATTAAAACTAATGACAGTGTCTTATACAGGGTCTTGGGTGAGTGAGGTCTCTGGCTGACAGCATGGACAAGAATCTGTTTTTTGTGTTTTCTATGATGAGAGCTGGTGAACCGCCTGTTTTCTGTTTTTGGGATGAACCATTCAGAGAGCAGTGGAGGGGTTAGGAAGTCAGAAGCTGTTGTTCCTCATCATTAACATGCTCCATGACTAAACTCCGATAGTTTATATATCTGGCAGCACCAAAACAGGCTGAGGAGCTGTGGTAACTTTCCACTCTTCCACTGTGGCTGCTGCAGCCTTTTATTGCAACATGCAGAGGTGACATTTACACGGCGGTAAACATGCTCCAGGGTTCAATGACAACTTGTGAACTTTCTGTTTTCCGTCAGATTTTTAAGCACCCAAGTTTCTGAGCATTTGCATTGAATAAATTCTCTTATATGTGGTAAAACACTGCAGAAAACCCCACAACCAAACACTTTTATGGCCATGTGAAAGTGTCCATATAATTTTGGCCACAGAGCAGAGTCTACCAGCTGCTAACATCTGAAGCACCTCAGATCTAAACTACACCAAGACCAAATGTCCACACAGGTGATGTATGAAAACAGCATCCTCTGACTCATGTGTTGCTGTTTTGCAAAAGAGTTTGTTTTCATCTGGTCCTTTATGGCACTTTGATAGAAAATATGAGCCGGCAGAGACACGGGACAAAGTTTAGGTCAAAGCCATCAGACATCTGACGTCTCAAATTAGCATCGGGCCACTGGCACACGCAGGGATAAAGGATGTAGATCAAGATGTGATTAAAGGTCACAGCCACGTGAAATTACAGGCCTGCTGCCGTCGCGTTATTTCCATGTCAGGCTCGTCTGAAAGGGCTCGGACCTGCGGCTCATCCTTCAGCTCTGGTTAGCGTCAGCGGCCGGCAGAGACATGGCAGGCAGCGGCTCTGGTTAATAGCCATATCCTGGACAGGCGTGTTCTGGTAAATTGGTGGCAGATGTTGGTGAATTTGGATGTCAGCGGGGGCTTTCACAGGGAGAGAGGTTGGTTTATATCAAACTGTGGAAGTGAGGAATTAAAACAGCTTTTCATTACTGGAAGTCAGGAGTTTCCCTGTTGGAACTTGTGCCGATCTGACTCAATTTTCAGTGCCTTAATCTTATTTATTTTGTCTCTGAAAAAAAAAAAAAAACTTAAAGCGCTTTAATTCCAACTTTTATGCTTGACACGGCACCATGACAGGTTTTAAACTATGAGGTCCTGATCCACTGAAAGAGGACCTGGCAAATTTTCCAGGACTTATCATCAAAGTGCACAGTAAACAGAGTTTTGCAGGCACAGCAGACACAGCCTGATGTCTTGATGTATTTTCTTTACTTTATTATTAGTCAACATATTTATTGCTCATTTGGAAAAACTAGAAATGTTTCCGAAATGTTTGGCTGCAGGAAATTTTTGGAAAGGTCTAGAACAGTTTGACACTAAATCGTTTTATTAGCAAACTGTGAAGCCAAACTTTTTTCTTCAGAACCTAAATCCTGTTTTTTTTTTCTGTCCTAAAAATCTTTCTGAAGTGAAAGAGGGTCAACGGTCGTTAGTTTTAAAAGCGCAACAGATCTGACGTCACCTCCTCCTCTTCCAGAAACATGTATATTTATACTTTTAATTTTATGTGGCAGGATTTTGAGATTATTGACCTTTGAAAAGTATCCCATTGATTGCATCTCTGCAGACAGAAGGACACTTTGGATAATCACAGAGTTCACTCTGCGGTTTTCAAAAGAACTATGTGTTTCCATGGAAAGTAGTTCCAATTAAAATTGTTGACTGATGTCTGAAGAGTAACTGAGTCTGCAAATGCACCAAAAACTAGTGTATATTTGAATCAACTGACCTTTTTTTATTTTGTCTTAATGATGCTTCATTTGTGCCTGTGACAAAGAACCAAACTTCGTCAGGTTTTTTACAGAGCTGAGAGAAGCTGTTTATTAGACCATTAGACCTCATTTCTACCTCTGATCTGTTTTTCTGGGTCATGGGGAAGGGGGGGGGGGGTTCTGAAGCCAATCCCAGCTCACTCTGGACGAGGGGCGGGGCCACCCTGGACAGGTCTCCAGACAGAGACCAACAACCACTCAGACCTACGGACAGTTGACAGTCACCAATGAACCCAAACAGGATGTGTTTGGAGGCCCCAGGCCGGGAACTGAATCTACCACCTTCTTATTCTTATCTTACTAACCACCAACCGCCATGCTGCCGCACATGTATGTTAAATGTGAGTCTATTAAATGTGCTGTTAGAAGAACGATCATCTCAGTGAAATTAGGACCAGAATGTTTGTTTTGAAGACAGGATGTTCTGGGGTTTAAAATAAATAATTAAAACTTCGACGGTTGAAAACGTTTTCTTTCTCTAATGAGACCTAAAAAAAAGACTTCTTTGGCACAAATTAGTTAAAATCTTCTAAACTAAAAGAATCTTAGATCCTTATATCAGTTTAACAGGAGCAGATAAACACCATTGGAGTTAGTTAGAAAAGCCTCTCTCTCTTTAACAGGAAAAACTTTTTTTGAAGGTGAAGTTGTTCTCATTGTGTAAAAATCTGGTCTGCAATCAAATTTGGAAGTTGATGCAGAGCAGATTAAATGTTACATTTCTCGTGCTGTTGCAAGCCCAAACTGGATGCCTTAAATCTTCTCTTTTTCAGGAGAGGTCTGGTACGGTGATGTAAAAACATGTACACTTTGATATCCAAGCAGTAAATCAACTTTGTCCACCTTCTCTGACCTGGGGGAAAAAAAAAAAAACAACTTTTGTACTCCTTTGCTAATGTGAAAAAAAAAATAACAGAAAGCGAAATGGTGGCGCCTCTCTCGTCTTTCTGCAGGCTGGAGTCAGATAGCTGAAGGCAGTGAGTCACCAGGAGCTGCTTGTTTTCATGAGTGTCAGATTAGACTTTGTTTACAGGAGCAGGCAGCAGAAAAAAATTACTTTAATAATCCTTAAATACCAGCCGTATTAAATAAGCAGGTGTTTTAATAACATCAAGAGATCAGGTATTAAAACAGACATAATGTTTTATATTACAGTCTGTTTCTGTTTATTTATCACTCCCTGTTGTTTCTGGCTTCGGCCTATGAACACCGTCCTCTCTGTTCAGATGCTACCTAAGGCCACAGCGCTCCTGTGAAGGTCCTAAATATGATCTCTTCATTAAATTTATTCCCACTGTCAGGAGTATGTGAGTGTCATCAGGACAACAACGTATTAAAGCTAGCTGTTCCAAGCTGTTTGCATGGACATTTTATCATTAGAATAATACTGTGACATTAATGTAAAAGCAGCATTTTGCTGTTCAAACTCCAGCAGGAAATCATTTTCATGACAGATTCATCAACCAACTCTAATCTCCTTATAGAGATCATCAATTATTAACCCCCAAAGTTTGTTATGTATGATTGATATAAATAAATGAACTTAAAAATGCTCGACTTGGGTTTTGATGCAGACGCCCCTCACAGTCTGCTGTCACCGCCCACAGAAGCATCTGATTGGTTACAGCCAAATGCCAGACCCAGGAAGTCAAAGGTGGGACATCAGTGAAACACGACAATCTTCATTTGTTGGTCCATACATAAAATAATATAACACCTGGACGTCAAAGAAAATGACTCGAAACACTACAGTATTTTACAGGAACTATCCATCAACATCTGATTAGGGATCTATCAAAGTGAGGTGCTTCTCATAATAAATCTAGTAAACAGTAATGACTTGATTGCCAAAACCAACTTCTCTACTTTTCCAGAGATAAACTGTTTGTGGTGCCTTCCAGGAGCCTGCTGTCAAAAAAATATGGCGCTCAGATTCAGGAAACAGGTGAAGTTTTATCACCTCATTGACAGATTTGTTCACTTGTTTGAGGAAGACGGTTCGGGGCTAAAGGACAAAGATATGTTTTGTGTTTTTCCTCCCATAGACAGACTGCCATGTTGCCAGTCATCTCCGTCTCATGAGATGGTCTGGACTTCTGACCTCCAGCCTCCGGCTCTGTACTCTTAAAACCTCTGCTTCTACTTTTACCGCTCCGTCGCAGAGCTCAATGTTACTGCTCGTTAAAGTTACTCATGTGGTGCGCGGCCAGCTTGTTACCAATTTGCTTGGGGGAAGAGTTATCAGCTGCACCTGAACGTGGATGTACCTTTGATCTTCATCACATGCAAATCCCAGCCGCCAGATATTCAAATCACTCAGCCATGACTTTGTAGTAGAGAGATTCCAGTGTTTTGTTTGGTTCACAGTGTGATATCATCATGAACACTGGGCCGATTTCCAGTAAATTCACTTCACTGGACACACAAAGTAAATTTTTTCCCAGAAGGTAAATGCAAATGAAGTGGATTAAACTCTTCCTGATCAGCTCCAGCGAACAGCAGGTGGATTTTTCCAAATCAAAAATTCTTGTGCTGACTCCCAGAAAGATGAACTTCACCATAAAGGTTGTGTTATTTATGTGTTAGACATATATCGCAGATCTCAGGTAAAATCTCAGAGAAGTCAAAGCAAGGTTTGGACGGTGGGCAGGGCTGGGAGTGGAGCTTTGTCACAGTCCCAAGAGGCCTGGTTTTATGGCGAGTTTTAAGGCTCAGTCTCGAAATCCAACATGTGAGCGTTTCTCCGTGGACTGATTATGAATTAATATAGAACCCAGACCTGGGGTCACCTGGGATCTGGGCCAGACCCTCCATTAAAAATGGTTCAAATAGAGAAGTCAATAAATGACTACAAATGGATGAAAGCTACCACTAAGATACGCACAGATGCAAAACCACAACAGAGAAACACAAAACTACTACAAAGAGGGACCAAATAAGTATAAACAGATGCAAAACAACCACAAAATGACTAAAAGGAGATCTTTAACTACCACATCTGTTTGGGGCTCTGTTGTTTTAATATCATGTTGCATCGTATTTGTAATTATCAATATTTTCTTATGGAGATGAACATGAAGAAGCTGTGTGCATGTGATCTTATCTTTGGCCATATCAGGATAAATCAGACTCTTCTGCCTCCTGTCACTCAGACTACTCCAAGTTTAAACTGTTGGATCTGCAGAGCTCATAAAATTCCATAGAGATTCTCATTCATTGAGCGCAGACTCATACGAACACATCATCCCAGATCTATAAGTTTAAGTTTGTGGAGATAAAAAAAAGCAGCAATCCTTGTTTTCTGATGACTGTCAGTAAAACACTCAGCTAAAGTTTGGCAGCAGAAGCAGTTTGGTTAAAAACTTCATTCGTGGTTTTGACGAAAGCCAAACATTGCCAAAAATTTTACTGTTCCTCTCAGTGGAAAACTTGTTTTTCAAGAGCAGGGAATTGAACCCAGGTCAGTGAAATTGAAGTCACATGTGTCTAAGCAAACCATGAACTGTTATCCCACTTTCTTACTTTTGTATTTTAAACATCTTGACAAACTTATCTATGATTTTTATTTGCAGTGGAAATTGGGACAAAGGTAAAAAAAGATGTAGCAGTAAGTCTGAAGACAAAGGAGGCGGTGAGATAAATAAAGCTTCCACCCTCCATGATCTTCAGACTATAACTCTTTTGTTGGAGACGTTTGTGGAGTCTGGTTTTCAATCTTACCGTCGTGGCAGATCAGGATTGGCAGCTGGTCAGCCTTGGATCTGGACAGGTTGAGGGATCTTAGGTCTGATCTACGTTGGTTCTTCATCATCTTCCTGAAGTCCTGAGCTGCAGTCAGACAGAGCAGGACTGTATCATTTATCAGGAATTATCCCTTTCAACAAAGCATACACATACACATGTGTTTTGTCCACAAACCAGATAGTCACTCTGCCAAATACTATCTGAAATAAAAGCATTAAAAAAAACACACATATACCGTCATCATCATCACAACGTGTTCAGGACATGACCAGAAATGACCATACACTTACCGTGCTGCTTCAATGTCAAACACAACTGCACATTTTAACACCTATATTCTCACAGTCCAACTGAATTATGAGCAGCTGCTACACTTCCTCTGGATTCGGTTAGCTTGTTAGCTTAGCTTAACATGTGAAGAGGAGCTCACCTGCTCAGGTGTGTGTTCCTGTCCGGTTTCTTTGGCTCGAGCGTCGTTACGTCAGCAACACAAGCAGTTTCCTGTTCCGGGTTGACGTCTTGATTTGTTGTTTTTACAGTTATATGGCTTTTTTGAGTGAAAATGCCGCTCAGCTCCGTCGGTGACAGCCAGCTTCCGTCGCTTGGCAACAACGCTGCGCGCTGATTGGCTGAAATACTTCCGTGTTGTTAACGGCTTTTGTGACGCAATAATCTGAGTACTATTATATATTATTATTATTACTCAAAGGAATAATAGGCTGTCAGATACAGTAGTCAATATGTTGTGCTAACACAGTTAACTGTGGTTAACAATAATAATGTTAATAATTAGCTTTCATCAAACATCCAATTAAACTCTCCAGCAGCTGCCAACCTGTCGGTGCCGGTCAGAGGGATCCTTAGAGATAACTGCATGAATCTGAGGGGACTTCTAACATCTACCTGTTCACACTGAGCAGCTTTCACACCCAGCTCCACAGCTTTAACGAATAAAATCAATCAGGACTAATGTGAAAATAAAAATCTGTTGTTAACTGCTGTCAATGTCTGTTTATTTTCCATAACCTCAGCAGGAAGCCAGACAAATGTCCTTGGCTCATGAGTTCATCCACAAAACATGATGAAGCAAAAACAATGAGGTTACAGTAACAGCATCGGCACAACTACACAGCTGAATAAACTGCAACATTTCATTAAAATGTCCATAAAACACTGATGTTCGAGGGGAGAAGTGAACACAGCTGATGTAACCCATCTGTTCCCTGCTGGAGGACATTTCTATTGTTTGTTTAAGATGCATTCAAGTAGAATTGACTGTTCTAAAAACAATGGCTGTTTCATATGCTGCCTTGTGCTTGATGTCTGTCGTCGCGTCACTGTGGACTGGAAGGTCAAGGAAAGTAAATATTTTTTCAACATGGGAGTATTTCCAGCCAATAGAGTGTTTAAAGCTGAGGCAGAACCTCTTCAATATTTTTATTGACTCTCAACAAAACAAACAACGTTTCAGTCTGCAGAGATAGTGAATTGGTCAGCAGCAGACTAATTCACATTCAGGAGGCAGTGATGAACACACAACAAAGCCGGGTGGCTTCAGCTCAGGGTTGATGCTGTAAAATCCAGATAAATTAGCTTGAAGCTGGAGGGTCAATGAGCCGCAGCGGATACTGGGGAGTGACAGAAACACGCCAGTAACTTCAGCCTGTTTGGGGATTGTGGCATCTGATGCACTTGTGAAATTAGTTTGATACCGGAGTGATGCCTCGTTGCACGTTTGAGCAGCTGGAGCCTCATCACCACTAACCGGCCGAGGTTATCTTTGCTCTGTGGGGTCAGAGAGGAGCTTCATAGGCCGACAGCTCAGATTAACGCTGACTGACAGCTTCTGTTCCTCTGCCACACCAAGACAAAGAGGAGGATACTCATTAGGAAGCTGATGGACAGCCACATATTTTCTTAATGCACTTCACTCCTTGGATATCAAACAGTCGCACACTTGGCTGCCCTTCGATATCTGAGCCCAGCGTTTCATGGCAGTAACTTCAGATGTTTGTGTGACTCAGATATGAGGAAACACGACACTGAGATAAAAGTCATCGCCATGAATAAGAGGTTCAAAGCAAATGAAAGGAGCTCTGAGTGAAGTCCAGCTCCCAGGGCAGAGCTGAGGCCGAAACAGGAAGTAGGAAACAGAAACCACAACAATTTGTGCCTGTTTGAGCTTGAAGCCTTGGTGTGTGTCATTACGGATATTTATTGTGTGTTTGTGGTTACTTTGATTTAATTGTTGTGTGGTTCTTGGGTTGGTGATTTGGGTTAAAATAAAAACATCCGTCCACCCAAACCTCCTCCTGACGAGGGTTTCGCGCACCCTTTTCCACATCACTACGACCGCTGGGCGTTGCCTAGCAACAAAGCCAGACGACAAGGCTGTAGCGACCTGCTGCTAAAGACAGAAAGGAACGTCTTTTCAGTCCACATGAAAAGGAGCGGAGGCTGCAGGTTTGTCTTTGAAGACCCTGAGGGCAGCTCCCAGTAGCTGACAGCGGAGGCCTGTGGTCGCACTGGGCAGCTCTCAGATGATAATGTGCGCCAATTTATGGAAATGAATCACAGAATTATTGAGAAAGAGTGAAACCTCCTCTGGATAAATAGGGGGTGAATATAAACCTCATTGTTGACCTGGAAAGTGGAGATTTGTTTTCATGTATTTGTTTGGAAGAGCTTTCAATCCATCATCCTGCTCTGTGACTAACCGAGCATGCTGGGAAATGTTTTCATCAGTGGCTCTCCTTTCCAGACCCTTAAAGTTTTGATGACTCATTCCTGGCCAACATAAAAACCTTCTGGAAAATGAAACTGGCGTTTTTGGTAAGCGATGAAATGAAAGTGTTTCATGACTCCAGAGGAAAGAAGGAAAACATACTGAGGAGCTGTGCCGCCTTCAAGGCACAGAAAGTGTTTCAATCCAATCCAAACTACTAAACACACATGCTGTGTAACCTCTGCTCTTTGGTCTGTCTCAGTCTTCCAGCTTCGACTGCGTCAGCTTGGAATCGTTCCTGTCGAATATCGATGTGGTGACGAGCAGGTAGGACGCTGATCTGTTTGTGCCTCATATGCTGGCTGGAAATCATCCATCCAGCATGGAGAGGTTGGCTGTTTGGGGTTGTTTTGGTAGTTTTTAATCATCATTCCTGATGGTTTTGGTAACTTGTGAGTCACTGACGAAGCTTCGCTTCAGAACAAATGAAATTACAACCCTCACTTTCATTGACCAAATAATGCAATGCGCCGATTCTGCAGAAGAGAGAGAGACAGAGTTATTCATGACACTGACTGTTACTTTCCTGCACCAGCTCATGCCTGCGGTTTGTCCTGACTGACCTTGAACATAGCATGACACACTGATTGCTTCTGTTTTTTTGTTTGGTGGAAAAGGAGAAATATTTGAGTGCAGACTTTGACAAGAAAGGACGTCGAGGAAACCGAGCCTGTCAGTGAAGTACACACACACACACACACACACACACACAGGTGCTGCTTCGGCCTCCTTGGCCTTACATTCTCAGGTGGTGACTTCACAGTGAGTTGTGTCTGTGTGTGTGAAGGTTTAGGGATGAACTCAACTAGCCCAGACTGTTATTACTGCTTTTACACACAGATGCACGCACACACACACACACACACACACACACACACACACTTGGCTTGTCGGCCTCGCTGCTCATCTGGCGTTGATTAACGTCACCACTTCCCAACACACACATTGCCATGAGCTGTCGTGTGTGACTGTGTAAATTGTGTGTGTGTCTTTGTGTGTTTTGGACAGATGGGTGGGTGGGGGGGTATCCATTACTACACACACACACACACACAAGCAATGTGACGACGGCTTCCCATGAACTCAGTCACCCCTCCAAAATAAAATCTGAGTGTTGGGATTTCATCTCTCTCCAGAATAATTTGCTTGTTTTTAACTTCAATCCAAAACTATCCGGGACTTTTCAGGTCCAGACTCAAAACCTCAGTTGTGCTCCAGACTCATGCTGCTCGATCTGATTGACCAACATGTAATCGTTATCCAGAAAAAAGAAAGAAACTGTGGACAAACTAAGCTCTGTCTTCTATCTAACGGGAAGTAAGTCCAGACCGGTCTGTCCTTTGGTGCCACAAAGTCAAACGCCGACGGACTTCTGTCTGATCCTTCTATGTGACCTCCCTTAAAACGGATCATCTCAGTCCAGACTGTCCCATGATGGTGGACCTGTCAGAGCAGGGACAACCCTGAAGTGTCCCTCATCGGACAGGGAGGGTTGTCTGATAGATTAAATGTAAATATAAATGAGGAGGGCTCCAGGTCTGGATCAAACACATTTACTGCAGCAGGTCGGGGTCTTGAAGGGGGACCAGTCCTCCTGCAGCAGGAAATGAGCCGACACCCCCGTTAAATAAATCACTTCTTCAGACTGATCCGTTTTCACATTCCTGTGAGGATCTTGTGGGACCGCCGGGTGGGAAGCTCAGGGCTGCCAAACCTCGGCTGCGTTACTGTCGAGAATCTACGCGGCTCTCTGGGGGAAGTTCACCGTCCACTGAGTTTCATCTCTTTGATTTTTCCCTCCAAACAGCTTCAGCTCATTCTTTCTTGGCCGCCGCAGCACTGTTGTTACTAAGAACATTGTTAACTCAGCTCAGCACTCACTGATTTGTAAAACGGTGAGGTTGTGAGTCACAGATGAAATGTACCACCTTGGTGGAGCCGGTTGGTTCTCTGAGGTGGGGGGGGGGGGGGGCCCACAACAACCAAGCTCCCTCTGAACTTCTCCTTTAATGTCATCACCTGCTCGGCTGTCAGCAAACTCCTAATAACAGAGATGTTGTTACGCACGCAACCTCGTAAAACTAGAAGTTAATCAACAGTCACATTGCTGAGTTCAAAGGTCTCCATCAGTGAGTCACATCTGAGTTTGAGGTAAAACTATCAGAACTTCAGCAGCTGGACCGAGATGGAAACTCCCACAACGATTAAATTAAAAAGATGAGAACTTCAAGAAGCTGAAATGGAAAAATTCAAGATCAGGTTTGTAGTCTGTTTGAACTTCCTCTTTTGGCTGACTGTTTCCTGAGAGAGCCAAAACAAATCTGCCGATTTAAGCTGAAACACTCAGAGAAGGTTTTGATGATTCCATCATTTGACTCAGGTGTCTGAAGTTTTTCAGGTTTCAGCAGCACAAAACTGAATCAGATACCGACAGAAACGTCCTGTTTGGTTTGGCTGACCAAACTGAGGAAAACACACAGCTGATCAGATGTCTTCATGAACAAACAAGCTCTGTTGCTGCAGAGAAAGAAGCCAGAGGTGTCAAAGTCAAAGAAACCAAAACACATTCATATGTTGACCCAATTAAACATAAAGAAAATCTACATTTGTTAAATAAATGGATGAAACTCGACCTCAGCCTGCTTGTTCGACCAACAGCGGCTGCTTTGTGAGTCTGTGTCTTTGTGTGTGTGTTCTGTTTAGTGGCACTTCATTAACAAGCGTCACACGGTTTTAATTTGTGGGTTTTATTGGTCGATAAACACACAGACACGTTGTATTTTCTGTGTGTGTGTTAGTTTAAATACATGAGCAGCCTCCACTTCCTCAAGTTTCACTTTTTACTGTGATAATAATACTATTATTTTAATAATACTTTTTTTTCTGTGGATAAGTGTTTTTTGGCTTCTTGCACCATCTGCTGAAAAAACAACCAGAAAAATCACTTCAAATTTAAATAATTCAAATTTGAATTTCATGTTTTACATCTATTTGAAGAAATTAAGGCACACAAAAATAAGGAAGTGGGGCAGAAGACATCAGCCTGAGAGAAGGAGGATCAAATTTAAACCAATCAGCAAGAACATAATGAGCACCTACCTGAAACACACCGTGTGTCCTTCAGCATCAGCAGCTTGAACTTCTGCAGGCAGGAAATCAACGTGGGCTGAAATCAAAGGGGGCAATTTTCACATCCGCCACCAGGTGGGGCAGTTTCCACCACAAAAAGGCAGCAGGGTCAAAAATTAAGACTTTATTCTAATAAAAGTAAAACTATTCAGCAATCACATGTGTAAAAAAATATTTTAAGGAGTATTCAGATATTTAAATTCCTGAACTTGCACCGTTTTTAACGAAAGAAAACCATGACGTTTTGTTGACTGTAAAAAGTGAAAAGTGAGTGAAATGATGATGAACTCTTCGGCCCAGATTTGATTTCTCAACAGGCCGTTGTGTCATCATCAGGGGCGTCAAATATGACAGCATGGAAAATCACCAGCCAGTAAATGTTTGTCATCGTCTGGGAAGTTCGTTAGTTTGACCTCACAGGCTCTTTTAGAAGAAAAAGGGAGTTTCGTTTGCTGTAAAAATCTAATTTGTCTGGAAGAGTTACAGGAGCTGTGATTCAGTCCACAGAAGGCATGACAGCGTTCAAACATTCAAAACACGAAATCTAACGTTGTTATTCTGTAAAAATAGGCATTTTCCTCTATTATGTTCAGTATTTTAAGTGAAATAAAAGTTGTTTTTCTCTTTGGATCAGCCAAAGAGCAAATTTGTTCCATGCAGCTTTGAGACATCCTTCACTTTTGGAAAACAACAGGTCAAAAAAAAAAAAAAGGAATTTCACATCTGGAGTGTGTAACAAAGAGCAGCTGGACATCTCCAGGGATTAGTCCTCCTCTTTGACCTTCACAGGCTCCACGTCAGAGCTGACAAACTCATCTTCATCTCCATCTCCATCCTCATGGTTGACAATGTCGTCGTCGTCATCCATCTCATTGGTGACGTACGATCCTTTCTGTCTGGACAGACACCAGAGCAGCAGAGCGAGGACACAGATGAAGACGAGCAGGATGCCACCAACAACCCCTGCAGGGACGAGTCCAACAGTCAGACAGCTCGCTGTTCACACGACAGCCGCCAGGCGTCGCCTAGCTACAACAAGAGGCGGTCTCTGACAGATCAACCTGCAGTTAGCTTTTTGTATTTTTAGGTCAAGGGTCATGGCCAAATATTCCTTGGAAGGTAAATAAAGATAAAATGAGACAAAGAGAAAAAGAAGTGCAGCCAGTGAAACACAGGAAGTTGTTCTAACAGATTCTCACCTCCAATTATCGCTGCTAACGCTCCAGAGTTCGAGTGTATTACATCTGCAAAGACACAAAACCAAACTTTCAGTGTGCCTGCATTTCAGATCTTCTTCCTTTAGCTGTGGCCTGCAGATTTCCAGCACTGAGCCGTCACCCCCCACCCGCCATGACATCTGGAGTTCTGCTCAGGCCACGCCCCCTCAGCAGGCGGTCAAATGAAGTGTGAAAAAAACGCAGCAGCTTCATTCAGTGAAGACCTGATGGATCCCCGAAGGCTCATCTCTGCTGAAACAGGTCCAGAGTCTGATGGGACCAAACACACATCCTTTATCTCCACAGCAACAGACCCTGCAGGAGCCTTCCCATGCTGCTCTCTGATAAGACACTCCCAGCGCGCACACGCACACACACACACACACACACACACACACACACACACCTTGGCAGCTGTTGCTGAGTTCAGACTTTCTGTTCAGTTTTCAGCAGTCTGACCCTCTGAGGGTCTTTGAACGCCACTTTTTCTTCCCTTCAGGCATTAAAAACATTGAAAGCCAGATAGCTTAGCATCTTAGCTTAGCATAAAGCCTGTTGGTGAAGTGTACCTTCAGTTCCTGCAGGAAGCTTTTCCTCCAAGATCGGAGGGGCAGGGCTGGGGGTCGTGTGAGGCTCCATACTGACAGCTACCTGGATAGAGAAAACAGCTCTGGTTATGGAGGAGAGATCCTCCGGGGGTCATCCTCTGAGAACCATGAATGTGCCCTCCACATTAATCCGAAAGATTGATAAGCAACAACATCAGGCTTTAAAGTTTACAGTTATACAGAAACTGGACTGAACATGAATGTTGGAACCACAGTCTGTGTGTTTGTCCCGATAAGAAGAGTCACACTTCAGAAAACAAAGCTGCAAGTGGCTGAAACTGAGAACGGCAGCAGTTTCTGCAAAAGCATCACAAACTTACAAAAAGTTAAACTGAACCACCAAAAATCTAAAGTTTATTTCGTCCAAAATGATTAAAAACTCACCAGTTCTGAGAAACTACAGGCAGCTCCTCACTGAGAAAGAAGACGAAACACCAGAGAGTATCTGCTGGACAACAGTCACACACACACACACACACACACACTGATGGGTGTGGTGCTGGTCCCCGGGGTCAGGAGCCACTCCCCAGCCGGCCAATAGAGACGCTGACTCCGCCTCTCTGATGCTAAACAACCTGCAGATGTCTAAAACTGTGACATCATCCATGAACACACACAAACAGACATAATTTGTGTGTGTGTGTGTCTGTGAACTCTCACCTCCAGCTTGTTTGTTACTGTAGATCTTCAGTTTGTTCAGCAGCTGCCTGTCAGTGCTTCACTACATTTCCCAGAATGCATTGGGTCAACTCGAGCTGAGTGTCCATGTTTTCATAGTTTGAATTGTGCCAGTTTCATCAGTTCTCCCGTTTGTTGTTTGTTTTGGAGCCTTGATCTGAGGATTATTTCTGTATTTATTTATATTCTATTTTTGTCCTGATTATTTCCTGTTAAGGTTTATTTTATTTTTGAATATTTCCTAAATCTTAGCATTTCATATTTTATCTTTGTCATTTTATTGCTTGTCTGAGTGTAAATGAATGTGAATGTTTTCAACGATGTACAAATAAAGTGTGACTGTTTCACTGAATAAACAGATGATTATAGAAAACACATGAAATGTCCACAAACTCAGAGACACTTCGATAATTTAATTTCACATCACCAACATCCAAACAGGTCAGACATCATCAGACCGACTCCGACACCTTCAGCACTTTAATTTGTGTTTTCTTAGATTTTAGTTCTAGATTGTTTCTACTGAACTCTACCAGGATCAGACAGCAGCAGCAGCAGGGAGGGAAACTCGTCTACAGCCGGTTCGTCTCACATAGTCGATTATTTTTTTTGACAATCATCTTCGACATGGATTCGACTTCTGACTTCGGTCGGTTTTCTATCGAAGTGGCAGCGACAGTTAATGACAGAAAATGTAGTGCAAAATCTCTTCAGACATTTTTTACAGGAACAGATGGAAAGAAAGAGGAAGATGTGCAGCAAAGGATCATGGGTGGGCGCAAATCCAGAACTATGAGTCCAAAAGAGCTAAAGAAACATTCAGGAGTCACTTTAGAATTAAATGAAAAGTTACTGAGATTCAGTTTTTACCTTAGTTATAGTCAGAAACAGAAGAAAGGTCAAAGGTCAAAGCTAACGAAGGCCAGGACTAAGACCAAGACTAAGTTTAATAAAGATCTGCTCCACCAGGTGACTCCGTCGGATCATTAAACTCAAGCTGTCAGCAATAAACCTGTGAGTCGATTTAGTGCAGCGTTTTATTCTGAAGGAATCTCTAAAACGTCAGCAGTGATTTTTATTCGTTGGTTAGTTTAATGTCTGCCTTTAACTTTTAGGAATAGCTTTTTAGTTTCAAATGTTCAAAGCTACCTGGATGCAGAGAAGCTGGAGAGCGAGCCAGCGTGGCTGACCTGGCTGAGTTGTGTTTCCCTCCCTGCGCTGCCCTGAAGGCCTCATCAGTAGGTTGTGTGTTGCTAAGCTTAACTGCTTCTTTTATTATTTCACCGCGTCTCCTCCTCTGCCGCCGTCCCGGGCCCCACCTCCTCACTCGTCCTCATGCTCGAAAAACTCATGGCAACAGACGGTAACCACGGAGATGAATGTCATGAACTCCTGGAAGTCACACTCTGCGTCTCCGTCGGTGTCCAGGGTCTCCATGAGGTTGTCCAGTGTGGCCTGGTCCTTCACATGCTGCAGGGGGGAGAAACAGAGAGAGCTCAGCATGGTGGGATGGAGGTTGAGCTGGATTCAAGATGGCTGACATCAACTCAGATCCAGATCTGGCCGTTGGGGCTCCGTCTCACCGCCATCAGGTCTGGCAGCTCGTCATGAAGCAGGTCCTTCAGCTCACTCTTCTTCAGCTTGTATTTGTCACCTTCTCTCTCCGAGTATTTCTGAAACACGGCAATGATGGTCGCCATCGAGGTCTCCAGGTCGGTCATCATCACCTTCAACAGTCACAGAAAGTTTCCTTTTTTGCCTTTGACCTTTAAAACCAGCTCATTAGTTTCTGGGTAAATGTTAAATGTCCTAAATATAAATTGTGACTCAGACTGACTGAGAATAAATTGATGACTGCACTTTCTCTCCTTCCAGCATGACAGTGCAGAAAACTGTGATCAGCTGACTTTGTTGTTTTGAACTTCTCGCAGTAAAATAAATCTCTTGTGTTTAGCGTAAATGAGAGAAGCTGAACTCACCTCAGAGTTGGTGCCAGCTGTTGTGTTGTGTTTCCAGAGTGAAGTCTGAGGTCGCACTGCAGCTTTTATTCTGGAGGAGTGTGGTGGGTGGTGGGCAGAGCTCCGGGAGCCTGTCAATCAAAGTGCCCGGCCAATCCCGTCCGTCCTCTTCTCCTCACTCCACTGACTTGTCCTCTGAACATGATGGGGTTCGATGTGAGACCTGAAAGTTAACGCTTTAAAGTCACAGGACGTCTTATTTTCAAAGGATTGAAGACTGTAATAGATTACAACAGCAGCTTAAAGACACAAAGTGTGTATTTATGTTAAACTAAACTTTATTGGTAGTGTTGACCCCTGGAGGTGTAAACATCCTGACAGGATCGGTCAGAGATGCCCTCCTGGGGGTGATTAGGGGTTCAGGATCTGCCCAGCTGCACCGCCTGCAGCTCGACAGTCATTACGTGGATTTCCTGTTCATGGTCGCCTGAGGATTCATCCAGATGGGCTCAGTGACCTCCTGTTGGTCAGCTGTACTTTGGCCTGAGCATTGCCTGGATGGTCAGTGATGTTAGCATCGAATAAAACAACTACCATCAGGCACTGAGTCAGCTTTAAAGATGAACTTCCTGCTCATTAAGACACACATAAAGTCGGAAAAGGTCTATAAAAAGGCATGATGGGTAAATTGGAGGAGGGGCTTTTCAGCTGAGATATATTTGCCACACACTTCAGCTAATTCAGTCGGACAAACAGACATAAAAGTGCCATCATGGATCTGAAACCATCTATCTGCCCCTCCTCGCTGTGCTCGGCATCTGCTGGGCCACAAAGGCCCGTTTCAGAGGAAGTGTGTGGCCGTGCATCTTAATGAAGATGCTCTTTTCAGCGGTGAATTTGGCCAGACGTGTGCCCTCCGCCGCCCAGAGAGTCCACAAACGGAGCCGTTAGTTTCCCTCCAGACCGAGGGGACGTTTGGAGACATCCAAAAACACCATCAGCTGGGAAAATACGATGCTGCTGTTGTTTCTGTGGAAGTTTGGAAACTGAAGTTCAGAATAAATGAGCCAGATGAGGCTGATTGGACTGACAGGTCCTTCCAGTCATGAGGGTGAAACTGCTGTTTTCCAGCATAACTCATTTTGGGGGAACTTCAGGTGTAACTTGGGAATATTACATTTTGTGCCGAATTCCCCGGATGACTTCCTCGGTCCCCCTCCGTGACCTCTGACCTCCGTCCACTCGGCCGGTGGCGTGCCGGAGAACAGAGCCGACCTGATAAACGGCGTCTTTGTTCGTCCTCACGCGGCCGACCACAGGCCACCTCATTGTTGGCTCCAAACACTGAACCACTGTACAACCCAACATGCTGCCGCCGGCCGAGAGAGCATCACCGGTCATGTCTCTCTCTCTCTCTGTGTCAGCAGTGACACCTCATTTATTTAGTGTAGAAATCATTCAGGCACACAAACTGAATCTTCTCAGCTCAGTCTATCTGATATGAATCATTAAATGCCAACATTTATAAAAGTGTTCTGCTTAAACTGGTTTTCAGGGTGAAAAAGAAGTAAATAAAATCTTAAAAGTTTCTTTGATGAGACAAAATAAACCCATAAAGACGTTTCACCTCGACGTTTCAGTCAGCCTCTCCTCCTCCTCCCTTGTGTCTCTTTTTGCATATTTTCTCCCGGGACACGGCGTCCTCAAACGGCCCGGGGTGTCCTAGGGGCCGCCGGGCCACCAGGGGGGCCGATCTGTCACCATGGCAACGAGTCCACACCTCCTGCTGGTCTGGAAAAGGTTTGCCAGGCCGCTGAGTCACCAGCTGGCAGTGTCGCACAACCTGAGACTGACTAACACACACACACACACACTCCGGTCAGTGGTGTCTTTCTTTTTAAGGGTTTCAGGTTTATAAGGTCTACAGAAGGAACCTCTGACCTCTGACCTCTGATCTGCTCATTATTTACTCTAAGGGCTTTGTCTTGACCTCCAAATCCTTCTGAGGAAAAACTTTGATAATTCGTTCCTTTCTTGTAATGGAGCTGATTGAGCAGCAGATGGCAGCAGAGCAGAACACAAATCTGATCAATATCAATAGTATCAGATCAAAGGTCAGTGAATACACCAAAGGTCCAACTGAGCATCTGATTGTGAAGTAAAGTGCGTTAAGGGTTTCTGTTTCTGGTTCTGTTTTATGGGTTGAGTTAAGGGGAAGTACAGATAAGGGTTTACTGAAGCTGTTCGGTCATCAAGCTGAAAAGTCTTTAGAATTATTGATGAAGTGTCTTAAAGGGGCAATAAAAGTGTTTGATGGCTTTGAATCTTGAAATAAATAACCTAAAAAGGGCTTTCAAAAGGAGACGTGCAGGTGAGATGTTTGAGCAGCAGATGGAAGCATAGCACCAAAAATAAATCCCCAACTAAACTTTCACTGTGCAACAAAATCATCAAGAAAAAGTGTCACGTTTATGAAGAAGCATCGAGTTTTTTTACCTTTTGTGTGTGATTTATTCATTATTAATTAGTTATCAAGCGCAACAGTCGTTAAACTGATGGACTATCTGTTTTAAAATGTCAGTGAAAGCGTTTGTGAATGGAGGAACTGCCCCCCGGGGCTGAGCGCCTCCATCTTCAGGGGCAGTTTGACACTGAATCATCCTCATCGATCGGCTGTATTGATCCCTTGAAGACTCCGACTGAAGCTCTGAGCTGCTGGAGAAAAAAGACAAGAGAAAGTGTGTGAGGTGGAAATGAGAGCTGAGCCGAGGCTTCTGGCCTTTGGGCAGCTGCAGCATCCTTCAGTGCTGCTGATAAAGACCACGTGTGTCTCCTGCAGAGGACTGTGCTGCTGGTCTGGTTCACAGCGTCCACCTCCTGGCAGGCTGAGCGGCCGACATGTTGCCCGGTGGTATCATGGCGTCCGTCCTGGCTGGATTACTCCCCGGCAGAGCTCCTGGATGTCTGGCTGCCGATCACAGCATAATCTGGACCAATCCTCATTCTGTTATTCAATCCCAAATCCCATCTGGCTCATTTGGTTGTTCACACTGACGCATGGAGGCGCCATGGAGGAGGAGGAAGCGGAGGAATGAGTTATCGCTGCCGTCAGCCGTTCAGGTGATTTGTGCAGCTGTCCTCCGTGGCCTGGAGCTCAGAGCAGGTGACCCTGTGTGGTTGTGTTGCTGCATCACAATCTCACCACAAAACAACAACTGGGTCTGCGAGCTGCCCTTCAAACCCGACTTTCAATCAACTGAGAGAAAAAACAAAGGTGGTGAAGTCACTGACTGAAATTACGACCAAAATATAATAACATTTGTGAAATTCAGGAGGATCACGTTCATAATTTAATATCAGATTAATCTGTCCCGGATTTGAAGCATCATGTTGTATTGGAGACTTGCCACCAAAGTTTGTGTCATTGTGTCCTCCTGTATGCAGACAATTCTGAATAACACAATAACATCAGTGTGGTGTCCTTTTGAACGTGCCAGCTGCAGAGTGGCCATCTCATGTCGCATCTGTCTCTTCCTAATCCCATAATCCTCTGCTGCCTCCACTCTCACCACCCCCCGCCATGCCGCGGGATTAGAGGCTCTTGGATCAGGCGCCCTGTGCGGCCCACAGACACACACTCACCTACATTTCCCCCGTCCACCTCCTCACTGAGGGGAAACAATAAACAGTTTAGAGACGACCGTTCTGGTGACCCGGTGAATTCAAGACGCAGAGGAAGGAAGTTCCTCCACAGCTGATTTATCTGACCTCGTCCCACACCAGAGAACTGAGCGGAACTGAAGAAGGGAACTGAAGGAGACAGACGGTGAATTAATAACCTACACTTTGATTTCCTCCGGTCTAAATTACTGTTAACAAGAACCAAACATTCCTCCTGTTTTTGTTTCCACTGACCTTCAGTAAAACTTCAACTATAAATCTCTTCATCTTAAACTGCATCACAAAAGCTCACCGTCGGTGAATTTCCTGCTTTGGCCCAAACTGGAGGAACCTTCAGGTGTAAATAAAGACGTGGCCTCAGTGACGTGAGTGGGTCACAGCTAATCTTCCCACAGAAACACAAACACAGCTCCTGACCAACAACAACACCATCTGGTGAACGCTGAGCTCCCGTCGGGTCAGAAGAGCAACACTTCTCCAGATTACTGACGTCCAGGAAATGATGAGCTGCACTTAAAACCAATCAACAGATCGTTTCCTGGTCATCAGTAAAACAACCACAGAGTCAGAGAGCAGCAGTAAAGAAAGCTTGAAGTCTCTATCAGCATCCAAATCACAGCACAGGCTGAGAGGCCCAGCTTTTATCCTCTCATAAAAATGAAGCACTCAAGTCCTCAGAGGAACCGTTTCATTTGAACCTGACGGAGCTGATGCATGAAAAATGATCCTCTCTGCTTCTGCTGCTGCCTCACACATCTTATTTAGTTTTATAGTCTATCTCTGATCCAGAAGACGTTTAAAGGGACAAAATGAGGAATGATTTCACTTCTCTGTGTCAAGACGGAGGTTTTTAAAAGTCCCCATCAGTACAGACTCCTTCATCTCGACGCCGCGGTTCTCGTGTCACACACAGGATTTGAAAGAGGCTCATGGTGGAGCTGCGTGACTGACAGACGGGTTAATCAAGTTGTTTTTAATCTTGTTGAAAAGCTCCCTGGCCAATTCCTATTATCATAATGAGCTGCCCTCCACATCAGAGGACACTTCCCGTCGTCCTCGTGTCCTTGAGTGTGTCCTGAAACATTTCCTGTTTCAGCTACTGATTGGCTTTTTGATTTCCAGTGAGGTGATGTGGTTCTTTCCTGCGAGGCCACTTTCTAACTATTCACTTCCTGCCACAGGTGAATCCTCTGAAACCCGACATATCCCAGGAGCAGCTCTGTTCTGCAGAACCCGGTCCGGTCTGTCCGGTCCAGAGGTGAGACGACCGTTTAACCTTTTAAATGGCGCTTTAAGTCCCACTTGGCCTTTGAATCCTGCTGCAGATGCTCAGCTATGTCAGATTTATACACTATCAGGAAGAACTATAAACTTTTTGGCACACACACCTGATGAAACTGAAGCTGAGTTTAATGACTTCGGCTGCTGGCCGACCTCATAAAGTGGATGTCTTGTTTCCACAGCGGCTTCATTTATCACCTCCGATCTGGAGATGGATGTGGGAGGAGCTCTGTCGGATGAAAACAGCTGAGGGGGCTCAGAGACGACGACGGCAAAGACACACCTGGTTAACATCTGGACTGTACTCTGGTCTTCATCCAGCCAGACCGCTGGATGGAAGAAATTTAAAAAAGAATTTAAAAAAATGACATAAAATGGAGAAATATTTGTGTTATAAAAACAGAAATCAGATTCACATCATAGATTTTCGAGGATTTTGACATTTTATCTAAAATATTTCAGTGATTCTGTTTGACTCAAGTTTAATCGACGATCCAAAAAATGAAACTGATTTCTTTTATCTGCCTTTACAAAAAGTCTCCTCCGCATCATTTCGGAGAAAACGTTCTTTACTGCCTTTCCTGATCGCAGCGACGTGTTGATGTGGCCTTGATCTGATGATGCTCATTATTCTGTAAAGCCAGTGGATGCTGTTACAGATGAGGAACATGAATAACTTATTTACCTGTCTCATGTTGAACCCCTGGGCAGAGAGGATGTTGGGTAATTAAACTGGCCTGGACGACGTGGAGGAGCCGTGATCGGTGTCTTCTCTGAGCCAGAAACCTGAGGTCAAGGATGAGCCTCGTCCTCCAGCTGTGGAGTGATCAGACAGATGAAGACACATCTTTGTCTTCACAGTCAATAAAATACAGCCGTGTTCATAAATCCTTCTTCAAAACGACAGAAATGAAAATAACAAAGTCAAAGATGAGATCCTCCTCTGAAACAAAGAGCCAGAGACAATTTAACAGAAGATAAAAGCAGAAAGAATCTCATCAATGAGAACAAACTTCTGATCGGTCATATGACTGTGTTGAGCTTTAATGTCACATCCCTGTTTTTCATCTTACAAGATGAATTTGTATAATTTGAGACTCCTTCCAAACCGCTCACATCCATCTGAGTGGAGGAAAAATCATTATGCTGTGTTAATCATCCCGTATCTTGTCTGAGTGTCCTTCAGTGAAGCTAAATCTGTCCGGCTCTCTTTGCGTTTGCTGGATAAGAGCGGCCGAGGATGATGAACGCTGCAGACATGTGGCGGCTGCACGGTGAAATGTTAATCATTTACTAACCAGGGATTTGAGGATTTGAGGATTTAAAGGGCACCCTTCAGAAAGCAGCATCCTCTGGTGGCATCACATTTTCAGAATTAGCTTCGGTACGTTTGATGTTGCACATGAAGGTGAAGAAAAATCCAAAAAACCACCTGAAAACTGAAGAAACGTTTCATAAAGGCTGCGGATGTTCTGGTTATTAACCGAACCTCCACAGGATTATCAAATGATTTATGCTCATTTTCTAATTCGAGGAATTAACACTAAATCCTAAAAAATGCTGCCTAAGGGCACAAGAGGCTGCAGGCTTCAGGTGAGTGTTTGTGTGTCCGTGTGTTTCATTAATCTGCGGCCTTTTAAAGCTGCTATGATGAATAAATCATTTCCAGTGAGCAGTTGTGAAGCCTCTGGTGCAGACAGATGGAGAAGAGGAAGAGGAAAAGCACTAATGGATGACATCTCTTGTTGAGGCAGCAGATTTCCCGTCTCTGCTCTGAGAGTCGAACAGATCTAAACTGGTTTGGTGGTTTGTTGCATCATCTCTGATGATTTCAGGAATTCATCTGCAAATCATTTGAGTCGTAAAATACAGAACGACAGTTTTCCTTTCACGTGGTTCATTTGGAGGTTTTCTGAGACCTTTTGGCAGTTTTCTGCAACCTTTTTGTTTGAGGGACAAAGACAAACCTCAGTGCAGCCTTTCCCTTTTCTTTGCTGGCATTCTGAGTATTTAGGGCGAGTTCTGTGTCACCTCTGTATTTGCATTCGTGTAGCTTCTGAAATAAAACCAAATTCCTGGAGTTTCTTCCCAGAACCAACCTGGCTGACAAGCGAGTGCTCCGTCATTCTGATGCAAAGTGAGCTGCTCTGATAGTGAGACTCCTCGATAGAGCGGTGAATAGAAAGCTCCTTTTCAGATCCCATAGTTCCCATTCAGCCCTCATGAATAGTCGCGTCCAATTCAGACTGGGCCTCAAATAAAAGCTGAACTACGGGGCAGCAACGGCCGCTCAGTCCCATCCAGACCTTTATCTTTCCAGGGAGCTCCCTCTTTTTGTGGCGGACCATGAAAACCCTCAGAAACTCTTGATGGACGGAGACCTTTAGGTCCAGATCAGGTGGACTGGACTGGTCTGCCGTCATCCATCAGTTTGTCCAGCCACCTGGAGGTGGGGAGGGGGCGGAGTTTACGGTGACGATGTTCGTTAACTGGAGGTTGGTAAAGAACGAGACAGGTGGACACTTTCAGGGACATTCGAGGACATCAGAGTGAAGCAGCAGCCTCTCCATCACGCCGTCCACAAATCCTTTTTCTGAAAAGGTGCCGGTCAAGGTGACTCTGCTCTGATCTCCAGCCACTTCATAACTGGCTGGGTAGACATCCATCACAGCCCCGGCCGCCCTGACAGATAAATCCTCTGTGGACAGAGAAGGTGGACTTTAATTCACCCCCCATGAAGGCAGTGCTTCTCCTGTCACCCGTAAAAGAAGCCCCCCCGCCTCCAGCATGTGCAGCTTGTGGTATCATCTCTTTTTTTAAAAATGGTCCCATCCAGTTTTTACAGGTTTCCTCATTAAGGGAAGTTTCCTTGGTCGACTCCTCGATCCTTTAATGTTGCCGTTTATTCTGTGACATCACAGAGCTGATCTCCCTCTCACTTTAGGCCTCGTCATTATCAAGAACTCTCCAGCTGACTTTTTAAACTGTGGGCGACAACAGTTTTAAACCAGCTCCTTCTTCTGTTGTTGTTGATGGCGGTCGTCTGGAAGTTTCACTCACTCGCGGCCTTTAATCACCAAACTCCCAGTGAAACGCGGCTCATTAGCGGAGCGTCATCCTGCTGCAGGAGCCATTTAAACTTCAGCTCCTCTCAGCCTTATTTATGGGGGCCGTTCCATGACGACTTGGGGAACAAAGTGTCGATGGGCGCCGACTCTTCAGGAAGCTTTATGGGCTCATTTGCTCCCGTCTGTGATGGGGTGTCCATCTTGTTTTATTTATTCATGACAGAAACAGTTATTCATTCTTTTCATGGCAGCTTCAAGTGCAAATTTTCTGAGCTCCCTCTAATGGAGAAGTAAATCTGCCTCCAGATCAATTTAATGAAACTGATCACATGACCTTAAATCTGAGCTGTAATTGAACCAGAGAGAAAAATGGCAGCCACATTAAGAGCAGAAGAGAAACAACAACAACCTGTACATCAGGTGATGGATTAGGGGGCGTGGCTAATGTGTGACAGACAGAGCAGGTCCGATCCGCCTTCTCCCACAAATCTCTGAAAAACAAAAAACAACAAATGTCAACAATAAAGGTGAGTTTATCAGTCAATAATTCCATTTCATTCATTTCCTTCATCGTCTTTCATTCTGATGCATCTTTAGCTGCCGCTAAAATGTCAACTACACAAAATGAACACAACATGAACATTCAGTGTGATCTAAGTGCACTTTACTAACTAATGAACTAACCAGTCTTTACACAGGCGAAGAACGGAGGGATGATTGACTTTATAAATGTGTGTGTGCTTTAATCACATGGATCAGTCAGAGCTGGAATAAAGCTGTGCGTGTGGCCCCGCCCCCTCTCTGACGTCACCACTCTCATTCAGCCCAGTCCAGCAGCCGGAGCGCAGACGGACGGGGCTCCGGTGAGTCGGTCCATCTGTGAGCACTGAAAAACTTCAGGAACCGGATCGGACTCTGGTTCGGACTCTGCCGATGTTTTCTGAGGAATGAGCGTTTGTGTTGGAGACAGATGACGCGAGAAAAAACGGGAAACTGAAGAAGAACCGCTTCTGTGAGAGGTCAGTTCACATTAAATTCAAATGTCGACTTTATGACATCCTCATGTGTTTGTGTGACTTTCTTCTTCCCTGTGCATCTGAAAATCTACATTCATGACCGAAGTGACCGGAAACAATAGAGGAACAATAACGCGCCTGCTGTGCACGCGGAAAACGATACGCGTGCGCGCGCGTGTCCCAGTGCCACCTTAGTCAATAAGGTCATCCGATAAGCTGCAAACCCCGCCCCCTCCCCCCAGAGTCTCATGCATCTTTACTTTTTCTTCTTCCTGCCTCCTCTCCTCCTTTCCTTCCTGCCTCCTCTCCTCCTTGCCTCCTGCCCTTCCTGCCTCCTCTCCTCCTTTCCTTCCTGCCTCCTGTCCTCCCTGCCTCCTTCCCTCCTTTCCTCCTTGCCTCCTGTCCTCCCTGCCTCCTTTCCTCCTGTCCTCCCTGCCTCCTTCCCTCCTCTCCTCCTTGCCTCCTGTCCTCCCTGCCTCCTTCCCTCCTGTCCTCCCTGCCTCCTGCCCTTCCTGCCTCCTCTCCTCCTTTCCTTCCTGCCTCCTTCCCTCCTTTCCTCCTTGCCTCCTGTCCTCCCTGCCTCCTTTCCTCCTGTCCTCCCTGCCTCCTTCCCTCCTCTCATCCTTGCCTCCTGTCCTCCCTGCCTCCTTCCCTCCTTTCCTCCTTGCCTCCTGTCCTCCCTGCCTCCTTCCCTCCTTTCCTTCCTGCCTCCTTCCCTCCTTTCCTCCTTGCCTCCTGTCCTCCCTGCCTCCTTTCCTCCTGTCCTCCCTGCCTCCTTCCCTCCTCTCCTCCTTGCCTCCTGTCCTCCCTGCCTCCTTCCCTCCTTTCCTCCCTGCCTCCTTTCCTCCTGTCCTCCCTGCCTCCTTCCCTCCTCTCCTCCTTGCCTCCTGTCCTCCCTGCCTCCTTCCCTCCTTTCCTTCCTGCCTCCTCTCCTCCTCTCCTCCTTTCCTTCCTGTCTCCTCTCCTCCTTGCCTCCTTTCCTCCTCTCCTCCTTCCCTCCTGTCCTCCCTGCCTCCTTCCCTCCTTTCCTTCCTGCCTCCTCTCCTCCTCTCCTCCTTTCCTTCCTGTCTCCTCTCCTCCTTGCCTCCTTTCCTCCTCTCCTCCTTGCCTCCTGTCCTCCCTGCCTCCTTGCCTCCTTTCCTCTCCTTCACCTCCTCCTGAATCTGGTCTGCGGTGATCCTGATCAGGCTCTGGCTAAAACCAGCATTAGTAGATAAGTTGTTGTGTGTCGTCTCCAGATTGTGCGGACGATGAGGGTGTGTGTGACATCACTTCCTGCAGTGTTTGCACTGCCCCCACCGGTGCAGTCAAGGACTCCTGGACAAAGATCTTGTCCACCTGCTGTCGCCCTTTAAAGGTGGACATCCATCAGGCCTCTACAAACTGAGCTGTCAGGACTTCTGGAACTTTGTGATGTCACAACCAAGCAGCCACCTTCCTCTCCAAGCCCCGCCCACCTTGGAGAATGAATGAATGAATGAATGATCAGAATGAACATCTGAAAGACTTAATGGTGAAGATGAAACTATCTGCTGTCCTCAGAATGACCGGCCGCTGCGCTCTGAATGCCACTTCCTGTTCCTCAGAGTGAAGCCGAGGCGGCTCCAACACTCGCTGCTTACGAGCTCCATTCACCTGTAAACTTGTCCTGACGGGAGGGAGAAGAGCGATTGTACTGATTTGTGCAGATTTCTTGCCGTGATGAACGGCGTGGTCAGGCCACAGTGGAGCCGCTGACTAATGTAATTGACCACGTGCCAAGGAGACGATTTTTTTTTTTTTTTTTAATTCTGCAGCTGAAGTTAAAACCCTGACGTGTCGCAGCCGGCAGGAATATGGCATCCAGTTAAAACTGTTTTCAGTGCAAGCTGATGACATCTGATGCAGGAAGAGACTTTGAGCTGCTCCTCCTTCGTTTCAGGTTCAGAGTTCTCCAAAGATCATGAATCACATTTGAACCACGGTGGCCCAGCAGTCCAACTCCTGCACGATCACCTGCCATCAACAGACATTAGAAGGTGATACTGCAAATGATGGCCAAGAATGTCGAAGGGCGCCCCGAGCTCCTGCTAATTGCACACGCAGCCTCCTGATGCATGCTGGGAGTAAGAGCATGGCAACAGAGCGGCCCATCAGACCTGATGTTTGAGCAGAAGACCGAAGTTTCATGAAAAATACATGAAAGAGCTGACCTTTAATGGAGCTGAAGGGAAAGGGAAATGTTTTCAGCCTGAGGAGACTCAGATTTAAATATTTGATGCCAGCAGTTGTGTTGTTTCTCAGGCTCTCGCCGACAGGTCTGTAAACGGCTCATTTGAAACAGATGTGATGGGACGATGATAAACTCTGCATATGGCTGCTGGAAGTGGTTTTTATAGCAACGCTCATCTGTGGATTAGGACGAGCCGACTCTCAGCTAATTAAACTTTCGACTCCCCAGTGTCCTTGTGGCTTCATCACTCTGTCAGCCTGACCGAAACAAGTTAATCATTTCGCCGACTCAGATGTGGAAGTGGCAGCTTGGTGCTGATTTGTTGGAAGTTTCGTCTCTGTAATTGAAAAGTGTACATCTTTCTGTATCTGTATCTGCAGCATCACTCCGGTTGTGTTTATATTCTTCGTCTTATTATTTCCTGTCTGCCAGAGCAGCAGCCTTCAGTTTTCCCCTCAGTATCTGTCAGAGCGGCTCACATCCTGCTGCATTTAGCAGGACTCACCTCTGCATTATAGCACAGATGGTGACGGAGTCTTTGTCAGCCGGCTCGTTATTGATCGATGCCCGCTGAGGGCGGCTGTTATCGACAGGCCACATGCTCCCTGACAACGATGGAAATGAAATGTCTCAGTAAACAGACATGAAACTTCCTCTGCTGCTCAGAAACAGATCCAGTTTTCAGTTTTTTTCCAGCAGAAGAGACAAAAGTGGGAAAATACAGACGCCTAAAAGCCAGAAAGAGGTCTGAGGACTCAGAATTCAAAGGTCCAGTCAGAAAACAGTCAGCCAATCAGAAGAGAGGCTCAGCCTGATTGGCTAAGAGGAGATTTCTGCGACATTGAGATAGTTCTTGGTTATTAAAACCACAAATATACCAACATGAGAAGGTAAAGGTAGTTCTGGAGTAAAGTGAATAAAAATGACAAATGAAGCTGATTCTTTCAGAACCAAACTGATATCTCACATACAAAAACACTGAAACATTCATTTACTTTAATTCATGAAGTTATGTCTTCTCTGCCTGCAGTTATTATCGTGATTCTTCTGCTGTGAAAAGAAATGAGTGTGTTTTTATCTCTTTGGATAGACCTGTGGAGGGGGCTCAATAATCTGCTCAGCACAATGACAATTGATCTTTAAGCTTCAGAAACTTGGAGCTGTGAGCTGTGGGACTGCGTACAAGAACAGTTTCCATGTTCATGTCTATAGAATTACAGACTGAGTTCTCAGTGTTACAGATAATCCTCCAGATTATTTTGGATTGAATTCATTCTATGTTTTTTGGAGGACGTTCTGACCAGCTGCTCAGGCAGAATATCTGATATCAAAGCTGGCAGTAACAGTTCGTTTGCAAAGTGATTGTCTTCAGTTTTGACTGAAAACAAGACAGCTGGTACAAACTGCAAATGAATGAAACCACGGAGAGGAAAATCAGCTCCAGACATTAAAAGTCTAATGAAGATAATCAGTAAAAGGCACTTAAACGGCACCTTCGGCCGCCTCTGCTGCTTTAATCTGATTAGAACGGCATCATTAGTGTGCAGATGCAAATGTTCCTGACGTCGTGTTGGAATAAAAAAGCATCTTGTGACTGATGGCAACGTTTTGCTGCAAAACAATTTCACGCTGCCTCTCTAATCAGATTGCAGTTCTCTGCTGACTTTGTGTTTTCGTACACAAATTGAATCAGAGCTCAACTCCAACAAGGAAAGTGGCAACTGGAAGAACTGAAAACAGCAGAGGAGGCACCGACCTGCGACGAGGCCTCCAGCCACGAATCAGAGAAACACAATTACTGTACATAATTCTCTGAGTCTACACAGCACTCATTCAGACAAAATCCAAAATGTCTCACAACCATCGAAGACTCAAGATTCTTCTCACGCAAACTCCAAATTTGTCACTTTAGCTCATCACTTGAAACAGTTTAGGTTTAATTATTCCTTTTCGATTTCTCTCCCCTGAAGCGCTCCCTCTCTTCACTGCTGCTGTTCTTTGCATTGATTTGGAAAAACGTCTCCTCCTCATTTCTTATTTCTTTCTCTCATCCTCAGTTACTTCCAAAAGAAAAAAGAAAGCACAAATCCACAGTGATATCTGTCTGCCTTTTTTTTGTGCTCTGACCTTTCTGCTGGTCGCCCCCACCGTGAAATTCTTCTTGTGTTTAATTCTACCCAGGTGAGCCGACGTTACGATGGCCGCCCATCGAATCATCAGAGTGACCAACAACAACCACATCCTGCCTCGCTGCAAGTCTGAGGGGACGCTGATCGACCTCAGCGAGGGGCTGACGGGGGCCAGTCTCAACGATGTCAAAGGTCAGTGTTCCAGTCAGACGGTGCCTCGTTCTGAATATTTCATTTCCTTTTCATGGGCTCTTCCATCATTTGTTGGAAACATTCATTTCCTGGCTCTTCCACTTCAGTAGTTGCTTTCCGTTGCAGCTTTGTTGACATGCTCTATATACGCTAATGAGGTGAACTAAAAATAGTTAAGTAAGCAGCGGATCTGCTCATACGTTGAATCTTGATGTTCAGCGGATCAGAAAACCAAGAATTCAGATTTCTTCACGATGTGGTCACGCAGCCTGTTATTAGATTAGCTTCCTGGAAACCTCAGGATTTTGTCCTGACAGAATTCAGACTGTGGTGTGTTTCCTTCCTAGTGCCTTCTCCCAGTGCCTTAAGGCTGGACGCGTCTTTCTCCTACGGAGCTGCACAGGAAGTGGTGGCCATCAAGGATTACTGTCCCAGCAGCTTCACCACGCTGAAGTTTTCCAAAGGTGATCGGCTCTACGTGCTGGACATGTCGGGGGGCGAGTGGTGGTACGCCCATAACAACACGGAGATGGGCTACATCCCGGCCGCCTACGTCCAGCCGGTGAACTTCAGGAACTCTTCGCTCAGCGACAGCGGGATGATTGACAGCGTTGGGGAGGGATCCGAGGAAGGGTCAAAGGAGTTTGGAGGTTTGGGGGAGTGGTCGGGGGGGGGCCTGAAGCCCTCCCCAGTTTACCAAAACAGCCCTTTCTCCGTGAACCCCTTTATCTGTCCTTTAGACCAAAACTGCAAAGACAACGGCGTGAGGAACTCTGCGGACCTCATTCTGTTTGACGCTCTTGGATTTCCATCGTCCGGCTCCAACGTGAGCAACGGGTTCAGCAGTTTCCACATGAACAATACGACCCCCACCAGCCCAAACCAGGAGGGCGTACCTCACCTCCACAGGGATAATCCTTTCTTCAGGAGTAAACGTTCCCATAGTTTGTCAGAACTGTCTGTTCTTCAGGCCCAGTGTAATCCAATATTACCTTCTTCTGGATTCTTCACGGGCCTTAAAGCTCCGTCACCAGAGCAGTTTCAGAGCAGGGAGGACTTCAGGACTGCTTGGCTGAACCACAGGAAGTTGGCCAGGTCTTGCCATGACCTTGACTCCCTGGGCCAGAGTCCTGGGTGGGGTCAAACACAGCCGGTGGAGACCAACATAGTGTGCAGGTTGGATAGTAATGGGGGGGTTGTCCAGCTTCCAGACACCAACATCAGTGTTCACATCCCTGAAGGCCACGTCAGCCATGGAGACTACCAACAGATCTCCATGAAAGCCTTACTGGACCCTCCACTGGAGCTCAACACTGACCACTGCTCCACTGTGAGCCCGGTGGTGGAGATAAAGCTCAGCAACATGGAGACAAAGTCCTTCATCACGCTGGAGGTGAAGGTATCAGTGACCATGAAGAAGGAGAGTTGTCACACTGCTGAAGTTCTGTGTGTTCGCAGCGACTGCAAAGAGGGGCCTTACATCCCGATCCCCAATGCTTACATCTACAAGGACACAGTCCAGGTCCAGCTGGGCAGTCTGGAGCCATGCATGTACCTGGCCGTTGTGGTTCAGTCCCAGTACATCGGCCACAACACCACTGTGTGGGATCACGTGCAAAGGAATGTAACGTTGGGTGTTTACGGACCGAAGCACATCCACCCGTCTTTCAAGACAGTGGTGGCCATGTTTGGGCATGACTGTGCCCCCAAGACTTTGTTGGTAAGCGAAGTGGGTCGGCAGGCCAACTCAACTCCCCCGGTGGCCCTCCAGCTGTGGGGGAAGCACCAGTTTCTACTGGGGTTCCCTCAGGACCTTCAGGTGGGACTGTACTCCAACATGTCCAACTACCAGGTGAAGGTGAGCGAGGGCGCCGGAATGATTCGAGGATTTCAGGTCAAACTGGGGAAGGTTAACAGGCTCCTGTACATGATAACGTCACACAACCCCAACAGCATCTCAGACTTCACTCTCAGAGTCCAAGTCAAGGACGCTCTGGACTGCATCCTCACCCAGTTCTGTGTTCAAACTCCTCCGCCGCCACCGAAGACCGGGGCGAGAATAACGGGTCAGAGAAGGTTCTTGAAGAAGAAGGAGGTGGATAAGATTGTCCTCTCCCCGCTGGCCGTCACCTCCAAATACCCAAAGTTTCAGGACCGGTGCGTCACCAACCTGAAGTTTGGCAAATTGATCAAAACGGTGATCAGGCAGCACAAGAGCACCTACCTGCTGGAGTACAAGAAGGGGGACGTGATTGCTTTGCTCAGCGAGGAGAAAATCAAACTGAGAGGACAGCTGAGGACCAAAGAGTGGTACATCGGATACTATCAGGGGAAGATCGGGCTCATCCACGCCAAGAACGTTTTGGTTCTGGGAAAAGTCAAGCCCATTTATTGGTGTGGGCCGGACTTGACCACCACAATTCTGCTGGAGCAGATCCTGAAACCGTGCAAATTTCTTACATACATCTACGCAACAGTGAGGACGGTTTTAATGGAGAACGTGGGGAACTGGAGGGCGTTCGCTGATGCTCTGGGATTTGGGAATCTTCCGCTGAATTATTTCTGCCGGGCCGAGCTGGACAACGAGCCGGAGAAGGTGGCGTCGGTTCTGGAGAAACTCAAAGAGGACTGTACCAACATGGAGAACAAGGACAGGAAGTCCTTTCAGAGGGAACTTATGATGGTAAGAGATGTTATTCTTTTACTTAACTTCTGCTTTTTTCAGTCCCAAACTTTCAGCCTTGGCAGACGCTTTAAAATTGGACATCGAGTGAAATCAACGAGTTGAGCCACTAAAAAACACAAACTTAAATGTTTGTCAAATCTGAAGACGCAAGTAAAATTACTCTCACAGACTTTTGCATTCACACGAGGTCTTAGAAACATCTTTAAAATGCTGAAATCGTCTTAGAATAATATAAAAAAAAAAGACTTTCTGGCTGCATTAGCATCAAACTGTGTATTTTATGAATAAGAGAAAGAACAAAAATCTAATTCGCCTGCTTGCTGTCTGATTGATCAGCACAACAGGAGCAGATTTTAGCTCACAACCTCCGAGCAGCCGGGGCAGAATGAACACAAAGAAAGACACTTTCTGTCTTTCATCCCATGGGAATCCCACAGGAATCTCATGACCCACCAGATTCCTGCAAGGACGTCGGCCCCTCAGGTGACAGCTGCTCGTCCTGCAGCCTGAAAAATAAGGCTGGTGGTTTGGTGCAGTTGCTTTCACTGTAGTTTCAGCAGAAACAACTCGGTCACGGCGGCCTTGATGTGTTTTTCTTCAAGGTTTCCCCTCATCAGAAAAGCAAAGTTCATTTCCCAGCTGCTGCGTTTTCAGAGCTACACACCTGCAGGATTCTTCCAGTTTGGCTGCAGAACCACGTGAGCCTGTAATCTCAGTGATCTCTCTGAATCAGGAGGCAGCCTTTTATGTTTCATAAAAAGCTTTTATTCTGAAAGCTACCTTGAACTGCAGCTGAGGCAGCTTCACTTGCTGTGTGCACAAAGAGCATTTTGGCTTTTCTGTCTGTAAACTGTTTCATCTGGGCCTCGTTCAGCTGCTTTTATAAGACAATATGAACTGCAAAGTGAAACGAGGACACATTTCATCACCTGTGACGGGCTAGAAAGTGAAAACATGTTTTGTTGTTGTTGTATATTTTCCGCCTGAAGAACAGATTGGTTGCTGGCTGTTTCAGGTTTTGTGGTTTGGGTTATGTGCTGCAGGAGATCCTGGTCCTGGTTCTCCCTCTGAGGATTCTGTGGAATTTATTTATTCATCTCACGATCCGTCAGACTCTCCTTGTTTGCATCATCTTTTTGCTTCCTGGCGTCTCAGTCGGCTTTTTTCCCTCCAGACAAATCTGAAACGTCTCCTCCTGTAGTCACAGCTCCATCTGTTGCCTTTCTCCACCTGTTAGAAATCACTTTGGCCTGCGACATCTGCCCCCCCCAGCAGTCCTGCAGTGACCTGATTTTATCCAGAAACAACAGAGCTGTCACACCCTGAGCATGTTGGAGTGAACGGCTTCTGTCGGGGGACGAATGCAGCAGAGACAATAATGTGTCGTGTTTCTGTCTGAAACATTTAAAAATGAAAGAACGAGCGCTCGCTATCAGCCCCCCCCACCTCAGCAGCCAACAGGTGTTCTCATGTGAAATGTGAGCTGACACCACCCTGGAGGATCTTTTAACGCCGCGACTCCAGTTACAAAGGCAGAGGACAAAACGAGGAGGCCGACTTCTGTTGAGAGGGTCATTTAATAATAGATCCCTGCACGGGGGGGGGGGGGGGGCGAGGGGAAATGATCCTCCTCTGACTGCTGGGAACGAGCTGCTCCACCTGTAAAAGATCCAAAGTGGATTCAGTCTGCTGGAAAGCGACAGAAGTTTGAAGATGTGTTTCATTATTTCTTTGTCCCTCTGTTTCTCTTTTTGCTCTTCTTCCTCGTCACCATCCTCATCATCAGCTGTCAGCGCCGTCTGTCCTGCAGATCGCCACGATCTGACGCTGCTCTATTTATGGATCAGGATCGTCTCCTGGGTTACAGCCTCAGACAGATCCAGACAGGAAACAGGAAGAGGAAGTGATGTCGAAGAAAAGTCACAGTTTCACGTTTCAGTTTTGAAACCTTTTTTTAACCTCGTCTGTTTCCGTTGAAGGTGTGTGATGCGTCCCCCTAACCTTTATTTTGAAGCTCTGACTTCTCCCTATCGTGCCTTCTTTTTAATCTCGGCTGAACACACCCATTCTGTGTGTCTATATTTACACTGACAGCCCGAATCAGCAGAAGGCCGAGGTGCTCGTCAGCCAGGTGGTGAAGGTGGTGAAGCCGTCGTCCAAGCTGAGCCCACCCAATCAGGACAGAGGACAGAGCGCTCAGTCTGATCTCCGTGGTGGATTCATCCTCCGGCCTTCGGGATGAATTATCCTGACTGTAACATGATGTGATTCATCTTTCGCCTGACGGCCGGTGACTCACATCCTCAGGACCACAGAAGAAGAGAATATATCGCAGATGCCATTAACCTTCTATATAAAGCCCATAAATCCAGCCCATTAAAAATAGCTGAACTGATTTTGGGGGTAAAATCCTGATTATTAACGATACAAAGTGACAAACTCTCCGTATTTTAATGTAAATCACCTCAGAAGGAACAGCCTGTGATCAGTGTGCCTTCCACTTCTCCCTCCATAAAGTTCATTTAATGGAGCTCCACTCGTTTCTAATGAGTCAGCTGCAGCTTCAAAGCAGCGAGCACACACACAGACACACACTGTCTAATCTGAATTATAAAGAAGCACATTTCATGCTGCTTTCTTCTGTCAGTCAAGTTTGAATCCATTATACTAACAACAGACAGCAGTTGAGTTTCACTGAAGGCTGATATGGTCTAAACAGGACAACGTAAACCTGTTCATGGTCCCAAAGAGGACCTGAAACAGACGATGGGGTGGGGGACTTTCAAAAAGCCACCTGAGCCTTCAAAACGAAGCAAGAATACACCAAACACAGGGGAAGAGATGAGGGCAGGGCAGCCAATCAGGCTGGAGGGAGACGGGACAGAGACAGGAAGTGTTATAATAAAAGGAAAACATCTAAAGTCTGTGGAAGTCATTTGAGACCAGCCCACAAATCTGCACAAATAAAAGACAACAGAAGCAGAAAATTGATTTTATGAGCTTCCACACTGCAGCAGGCCGCCGGCACCCTGCAGGGCCCAACAGCATCGGTGGGTTTTAATTAAAATATGAGCGATAAGAGCCGAGCTGCTCTGCTCACTCAAACCTGTTGATAAAAACTCGGGTCAAGATCCTGTTACACAGAGTCTTCCTCACTGATATATAATTAAATTGTCACCAGGCACAGATTAAGTATTAATGTCTCTCAGTGTTTCATATCAATCTGATTTCAATGAACAGAAATGAAAACTTTAGAGTGAGAGTAAAAGCAAAAACTGAAAAAAATCAGGATTTTCAAATTTAAAAAATGAACATCATGCTACATTGAAGACTTGAAACTAAGGATGTTTACTGAGCTGATAAATCCTGAGAGAATAAGACCACAACAGTTTGTGTGTCTGTTGTGTGTGTCAGTGTCAGAATCTTCCTACCTGCTTCATCCAGCTGTCTCTGGTTCTGGTTTGTCGTCACTGAGTCGTGTTTCTGCGGGATCAGAGGAAAGATCTTCAGTTTCACTGAACAAACATTCTGTTAAAAATCATAAAAGAAGTGTGTGTCTGGTTTTTCTTGCAGCAGATTCATCAAGCTGTGTTTTGTCATGGCTCTGGTCTGCTGGGGTTGCCATGGTGACGGGAAATGATGAACTGGTGTCTGATGGTTTGATAGTGTGTGGACAGGAGGTCACACCGCTCTGTGTGCGTGTCCCCACTCAGGCACTGCTGAAGATGGACTGCCAGGGTCTGGTCGCCAGGTTGGTCCTGGACTTCGTGCTGCTGACCACGGCGGTGGAGGTGGCGTCCCGCTGGAGGGAGCTGGCGGAGAAGCTGGTCCGAGTGTCCAGGCAGCAGATGGAGGCCTACGAGGCGCCGCACCGCGACAGGAACGGCCTGCTGGACAGCGAGGTGAGGAGGTTTGTCCAAGGCCTAGTCTGTGGCGTCCTGTTGTCCTCAGCTGAACGTGTCCTCCTGTCTATCCCTCAGTCCATGTGGAAGCCGGCGTACGACTTCCTGCTGACGTGGGCCGCCCACGTCGGGGACAGCTACCGGGACGTGATCCAGGAGCTGCAGCTGGGCCTGGACAAGATGAGGAACCCCATCACCAAGAGGTGGAAGCACCTGACGGGGACGCTGATCCTGGTCAACTGCCTGGACACGCTCCGCAGCGCTGCCTTCTGTCCCACCGGCTCCGGAGACTTGGCTGTCTGAAGCTCCTCGGGCCGATCTGTCCGTCCCCGTCTTGATTCTGATGCAGCACCACCTCACTCCTCTCTTCCCCTCAGGACTCCACAGACCTGAACCTCTGCAGTCGTACTGTGACCTCCGACCTCTGACCCCTGCTGTTTTTATTTGAATTCCTTCGATCAAAGCGAAGCTGAACCTGTTTCCTACAAACTTTAGTTTGCCAAAATGTCACAGCTTTGCAGTGAAGGTTGAACAATATTTCTATTTTTATACACAGAACGAAAGACATTTTTGTGTCTCTGAGTTTTAGTTCCTTCTTCTTGTCCAATTAACTTTCCGTCTTTCCACGTTTAAATGATGTTAATTTGAAAAAGTCCAATTATTTTGCATTTTCCTGCTAATTTTGTTTCCGTACAGAATTCAGAGTGAATCTGTGAGTTTAGTGTTGGATGTCAGAGAACGTCTTTGTTTCATCAGCTGCAGTGAAACTGTCACATCAGAAAAACATGTTGATTTTTGTTAGCTAAAAGCTGCAGCTTTAGATTTCTGTTTTCTGCTGATGATAAAGTTTGTATTAAAAGCTGTTTGTCAGTTATGATCGATGAGCTTTGATGCTTCTTTTGTACGTCTGTTTTCTTTCCTGTTGCTCTTTTCTACGTGTTGTGTGGCGGCTGACTTTCTGTCTGTTTGGAACATGAACAGGCCTTTCTATATTTGTATGAAACTTTGATTAATGTCCCATCAACTGTGAAGCGTCGCAGCTCTTCAGTGTTTTCTGGTCACAACGTAACAATAAAACTAATAAATCGGTGTTCATGGCGACTTTCTGAACTTTAAACCAATTACATGTGTTGAAAAGTGAACTTCCTTTCTGCCCTCACAAGCTTTCGAATCCTGTGACTGACAGTGATCGTTGCTCATTAACTGTCAGAGACACATCCAAAACCACACATGAAGGATCCTATATACGTGCACAAACAGCGCACAAATCCAGAAGCGTGTTCGTCTTTCCCATATCAACACAATCCTACACACACAAGGACACGCAAAAAGAGAGGGGGTTCATTGTGTTAACGGAGACAAACCAGCTTGACAGACTCGTGCTCTGACTCTGATTCTGAGCATTCCTGTTGTGTGTTCATCAAATCAGTCTGAGATTTAAAGCTGTAATTTACATTTATTTCAGACTCAAACTGAAACTCTTCTGTTTGCAGACGCAGAAAAACAGACTGAGCGTTCAGTCTGAAACTCATTGGGTCGGTTCTGTCTCCTGATCTGGTCCAGGATCACAGAGGAGACGCTCCCTTCTCCATTCATTCAGGATAAATAGAGAAGCTTTGAGCTTTTCAGGTGGAGCGATGAAAAGCCGACGCTCCGTTTCATCTGCTGTGGAAACAGGCCTGACCTGGTTCATCCTGAGACTCCAAAGACAAAAATAAACCTCCTGCAGCTCCTTCAGTGGGGCCATTGTTTGGGGGCCTCCATGATGGGCACCTTTTTTATCAGAAGTTTGTGCAGCAACACTTCAGACTTCCTGTTTTACGTTGGAATTACTGAATTAATATATAAAACTGAAGGCTGACAATAATCTGGATGTTCGTTCTGCAGAAATAAAATAAAACTAAAATATCAGGTTCACATGTGGAGAAGGCCGGTGTGTGTTTGTCCGGTTTACTCAAAGTACACAACCACAACAAACAAACAACGTGGAGACGATCTTTTTTTCCCTTTTTATAAATTTGTACTGATGCAGTTTAAATGTCATCAGAAATAAGTTGTAACGATTCGAGATAAAACTAAAACATTGAGACATTAGCGTCCGCTTTCTTTAAACTCTTCTTTAAAGTCTGAATAATAACACATTCTGTCAGTGAACATGAGTTACCTGTTGGCTGGAAGAACGCTCCGCCCCGGAAACAGCTGCTCTGTCTACTTCCGCCACAGGTGAAAAAAAAAAAAGACTTCCGTCGCACATTAAGAAAAGTAACAGGTAAAAGAAAAAAAAACTACTTCCGTCACATGCAAATAAAAACAACACTACTTCCGTTGCAGGTAAAAAAAATAAAAGAAAACAGACATATAGCGCCATCTAACTAATCGAAGATTCTCCACCTGTCTGCAGAATGTTAAACAAATAGTTCTTTTGTTATTTCGTGGATATTTAAGCCACAATCCTGCATTCAAAAATCAAGCCTGTAAATTTAATTGTTAAAGAAAATGAACCGGGAAATGGCGCCATCACGTGGAGAAATAAAATCATTACAAAATTTAAATTCCTTCCGCCGCAGATTAATAAAAGTAAAAACACCTTCGTTACAGGTGAAAAGAAAATACTACTTCCATTGAGAATAAAGAAAATAAAACTACTTCGCAGATTAATACAAGTAAAATTACTTTCGTCAGAGGTAAAAACAAAACTACTTCCGTTGCCAGTAAAAATAAAAGACAAATTAAACAGACATATGGCTCCATCTTGTGGAGAAATAAAATCATTACATCAACAGGAATATTTTCTTTAAACAGCAGTTTGATCAGAAAGTTTGATTTGTTCTCCACCTGTCTGCACCAGAATGTTAAACAAATAGTTCTTTTGTTATTTCGTTGATATTTAAAATGCATTCAAAAATCAAGCCTGTGAATTTAGTTGTGAAAGAACATGAACTGGGAAATGGCTCCATCTTGTGGAGAAATAAAATCACTACATCAACAGGAATATTTTCTTTAAACATTTGATTTGATCAGAAAGTTTGATTTGTTCTCCATCTGTCTGCACCAGAATGTTAAAAAATAGTTCTTTTGTTAGTTCGTTGATATTTAAGCCACAATCCTGCATTCAAAAATCAAGCCTGTGAATTTAGTTGTTAAAGAAAATAAACTGGAAAATGGCGCCATCACGTGGAGAGATAAAATTATTACAGGTAAATTAAAACATCCCACCGTATATTAATAAAAGTAAAATCACCTTCGTTACAGGTAAAAAGAAAATACTACTACCGTTAGGAATAAAGAAAATAAAACTACTTCCGCCGTAAAATAAGTAAAATTACTTTCGTTACACGTAAAAAGAAAATATTACTTCCGGTAAGAGTAAAGAAAATAAAACTACTTCCGCCGCAGATTAATAAAAGTAAAATTACTTTCGTCAGAAGTAAAAACAAAACAACTACTTCCGTTGCCAGTAAAAATAAAACACAAATTAAACAGACATATGGCTCCATCTTGTGGAGAAATAAAATCATTACATCAACAGGAATATTTTCTTTAAACAGCAGTTTTATCAGAAAGTTTGATTTTTTCTCCATCTGTCTGCACCAGAATGTTAAAAAAATAGTTCTTTTGTTAGTTCGTTGATATTTAAACCACAAACCTGCATTCAAAAATCAAGCCTGCGAATTTAGTTGTTAAAGAAAATAAACGGGGAAATGGCGCCATCACGTGGAGAAATAAAATCATTACAAATTAAAACTCCTTCCGCCGCAGATCAATAAAAGTAAAATCACCTTCGTTTAAGGGAAAAAGAAAATATCACTTCCGTTACAAGAAACGACAATAAAACTACTTCCGCCGTAAAATAAGAGTAAAATTACTTTCGTGACACGTAAAAAGAAAATATTACTTCCGATAAGAGTAAAGAAAATAAAACTACTTCCGCCGCAGATTAATAAAAGTAAAATTACTTTCGTCAGAGGTAAAAACAAAACAACTACTTCCGTTGCCAGTAAAAATAAAACACAAAGAAAACAGACAAGGCCCCATCTTGTGGAGAAATAAAAATCATTACATCAACAGGAATATTTTCTTTAAACAGGAGTTTGATCAGAAAGTTTGATTTGTTCTCCACCTGTCTACACCAGAATGCTAAACAAATAGTTCTTTTATTTCGTTGATATTTAAGCCACAATCCTGCATTCAAAAATCAAGCCTGTGAATTTAGTTGTTAAAGAAAATAAACTGGGACATGGCGCCATCACGTGGAGAAATAAAATCATTACAAAATTAAAACTCCTTCCGCGACAGATTAATAAAAGTAAAATCACCTTCGTTTAAAGTAAAAAGAAAATATTACTTCCGGTTCGGGTAATAAAATAAAACTACTTCCGCCGTAAAATAACAAAAGTAAAATTATTTTAGTTACAGGTAAAAAGAAAATAGTACTTCTGGTAAGAGTAAAGAAAATAAAACTAATTCCGCCGCAGATTAATAAAAGTAAATTTACTTTCGTCAGAGGTAAAAACAAAACTACTTCCGTTGCCAGTAGAAATAAGACAAATTAAACAGACATATGGCTCCATCTTGTGGAGAAATAAAATCATTACATCAACAGGAATATTTTCTTTAAACAGCAGTTTGATCAGAAAGTTTGATTTGTTCTCCATCTGTCTGCACCAGAATGTTAAACAAATAGTTCTTTTGTTAATTCGTTGATATTTAAGCCACAATCCTGCATTCAAAAATCAAGCCTGTGAATTTAGTTGTTAAAGAAAATAAACTGGAAAATGGCGCCATCACGTGGAGCGATAAAATCATTACAGGTAAATTAAAACATCCCACCGCAGATTAATAAAAGTAAAATCACCTTCGTTACAGGTAAAAAGAAAATACTACTACCGTTAGGAATAAAGAAAATAAAACTACTTCCGCCGTAAAATAAGTAAAATTACTTTCGTTACACGTAAAAAGAAAATATTACTTCCGGTAAGAGTAAAGAAAATAAAACTATTTAGATTAATACAAGTAAAATTACTTTCGTCAGAGGTAAAAACAAAACTACTTCCGTTGCCAGTAAAAATAAAAGACAAAGAAAACTGACATATGGCTCCATCTTGTGGAGAAATAAAATCATTACATCAACAGGAATATTTTCTTTCAACAGCAGTTTGATCAGAAAGTTTGATTTGTTAAAGCTGTGAGATGAAAATGGACATTAAAGGCACTTTTTCAAAATCATTAAAAGAAAAGATTCTCCACCTGTCTGCACCAGAATGTTAAACAAAGTTCTTTTGTTATTTCGTTGATATTTAAACCACAAACCTGCATTCAAAAATCAAGCCTGCGAATTTAGTCGTTAAAGAAAATAAACTGGAAAATTGCGCCATCTCGTGGAGAAATAAAATCATTTCAAATTAAAACTACTCCAGCCGCAGATTAATAAGTAAATTTACCTTCGTTATAGGTTAAAAAGAAAATACTACTTCTGGTACGGATTAAAAAAAAAAAAAAAAAAAAAAAACTACTTCCGCCGCAGATTAATAAAAGTAAAATTACTTTCGTTACATATAAAAATAAAATACCACTTCCGTTACGAGTAAAGAAAATAAAACTACTTCCGCCGCAGATTAATAAAAGCAAAATTACTCTTTGCAGGTAAAAAGAAAACAACGACTTCCGTTGCCGGTAAAACTAAAGGAAAAAGAAAAAAAATAGACATATGGTACCAACCTGTGGAGAATTAACATTTACTTCAGCCACAGGTAAATTAAACTACAGGAATATTTTCTTTCAACAAGAGTTTGATCAGTTTGATTTGGTACAGATCTATGAGATGAAAATGGACATTAAATTCAGTTCAAATTATTTATAGAAGTTTAACTGAAAATGCTCTGACAGTTTAATCTAATTTGTGGAGCCATCTCACTTCCCATAAAGTACATGATAAAGAATCCCCTTAAAATTCAAAAGTGTAGGTCAAACTGCCTTGTGGGAATGGGCTAAAGAAAAAACAGAACAGAAATGATCTTCACACCAAATACGAACACAAATGTCTCTTTTCTGTGTATTTAAATTTATCAAGGTGGGTGTAAAAAAAAAATAAAAAAACCTTCCGTGCTCCTCCTCTCTCATTTCTCACCTGGTTTTTGGGTTTTTATTGGTGTGGGTCCAGAGAACCTGGATTCAAAATGACCTCAGACACACAAAGTTAGTCAGCCTATTTACTTCACAACAGTACAGGAAGGACAAGACACACAAAGCGGAGACCAGTTCGGGTCTGCGGATCCTGAATTCCATCTTCAGGCCTCAGATCTGGTCTGGTCTCAAGCCACCGTGACAGCGATGAGTACATGAGACCAAACAGCAATAATTTAATGATAAAAAAGATAAAACTAACTTTTAAAATAAAATAAAAAAAAAAACTCAGTTGGCAGCTCTTCACAGCTCTGACCCAGGTGCCTCAGCTCCTCCAGGTGTAGCTGTAGTTGTTCATGCTGATGTGGGTCAGAGAGCTCTTCCCCAGACTGGGAGGCTGCTGCAGCTGCTGGACCGAGACCGGATGGAGTCCACAGGAAGACAGGTCCAGTGAAGGGGGGGGGCACTGGGGGGCATTATTGTATGTTACTGACTTCTTTCTACACTTCAATTCAGAGCTAATATTGACCACACTGATGACATCACGGCTGTCTCACCTGCATCTGGGCGTTGCGTGTGTTCATGACAGCAGTTGGTGTGTGTGTGTAGAGCGTGGCCGAGAAACTTCCTCTCTGCGCCGGTCGGAGAAGTGCCGTGATGGCGTGGAGGGAGGAGGGCAGGACCGGTCCTGGGGGGCAGACAAGGAACAAATAACACACAGAAGAAGTAGACGAGGATGATAAGTCAGAGGTTACTTTGTTTATAGTGTTTCTCACACACACACTTTGTTTACTTGGTTAGGTCTGAACCACACTGTTTAAAAATAGAATTTTCTACAGGTCTGTTCCAGAAATGGTTTTGGAGCAGATGCTGTACCTGTGACCTCCAGACTGCTGATGTTCTGGTAAACCGATCCAACCTGAGTCTTCACGTTCACACTGCGGGCCTGAAAAAACACGGGATTGGGGGGGGCCATGTTAAAATGAACATTTAAGGGTTAAGCCTGTTTGTGCATGTTTGTACCTTCAGCGTCTGCATCGTGGACCCCCTGAAGGCGGTGGGGGCCAGCAGCGTCGGGGGGAGGCCAGCCTGCGAACCGGCTGCAGCCACCAGACTCTTACAGTTAATGAGGAAGTTGATGAGGGTGAAGGTGTGTGTTCCCTCCACACACACAACCGACTCTGGTTTGTGGTCCAGAGCCACAGTTTGACCCTCCTTACGCCTGGAAGAGCAGTCAAGAATCACCAACCTTTATGATCTCTCCCACCCCCCCCCCCCACCAGGATACCTGTGTGTCTGACTGAAGGATACAGTTGGATGCTGATGCTGTCGGGTTTCTTGATTTTGTCCTGGACTCCCATCTCCTTCAGCCAGGAGAGACCACCATCCTCCTCGTCCTCCTCCTCCTCAGCTGCAGAATGGTCAGCAGCTCGTTTCTGCTCTGAACATCTAATTCAAACATAAAAATATCAGCCCCTAATAACAGCAGAGCTGCTTTGAAATATTTATTTTAACATCATGAATACAACAGAACTTCAGATTACTGCTCCTGTTTAGATCCATATGTGACAAAGACACAGCATGGAGGAGAACAGGAAGGAGGATGTTTGAAACTTTGATTATTTTTTAATGGAAATTTTACCAGACTAATAACATTTAAAACCAGAGATCCTTTTGGGCTGCATGATGTGAAACTAAAACGACATTGTAATATTGGCAGGCTGGGAGTTTCTGATAAGAAACCAGGTCGTCATGAGGAAGTGGCTAAAATCTAAAAACCTCTAATACGTGAGAACTGTTTACTGGGACGAGAAATGAAACACTCACTCCTCATCATCGTCGTCGTCCTCCTCCTCCTTCTGCTTCTGCGTGTTCTTCTTCTCCTCCTCCACCAGAGGGAGACTGAACTCTATACCTGCACAGGAAGTGAAACAAATGAGAAACAACTAAAAATTATTCTGTATGAAACATTTCAAAACTCCAGCCCTAGTTAATTTTCTATTTCTTTAACAGAAAATGTGATTTTGGTAGATTAGAACTTCTGGCTGCTTAAACACATTTAAAACAGAGAATCTGTCTCCAGCTGTGTCTCTCAAGCTGTTGTCCTTAGTTTGAAAAGACGGGAGCTCCTGACCTTCGGCCTTCATGGCCTCTCTGAGACCTCGAGTGGTGGGAGACATCAGGGCTGTGATGGTGCTGGATCCAGCCAGACCTGCTGCCCTGAACAACACTGTGAACTGACAGGACAGAGGAGGGATAAGGTGAATGTAAACCGAATGAAAATCACTCCATGTATGATGAGACAGATGGGAAGACCCACCTGGTAAGAGCAGAGGTAGAAGTAGGGACAGAGCCTGGCCTTCAGGAGCCCATAGAGGGAGGACAGACTGACCGACCTGTGGAGGTCACAGACAGAAGAGCTGGGTCACAACAACATGTGTCCTGCTTTTCCTGGGAAAGGATCCGACCTGTCCCAAGATGCATTGCATGACAGCAATAAAAGTAATTGAGCAGTAAAAAACACTAAAGAACGTGAAGATGAATTAGTATCCACAAATCCTCCACAGTTTGGGATTTTGTGAGTGGTACTTGTGTATATGGGTCCAGTTTACCAGACCCCACAGACCAGATCCTGTCCAAAGTCAATCAGTTTGTCGTTAGCGTCAGAACATTTCTGGAGCTTATGAAACTGCACGTCCGTCCTCACCATTCACTCATGAGGCTCTGCTGCAGAGCTGCGTCCTGTGTCCAGGGACTGTTCTTCCCCGTGAAGCTCCTCTCAGCGTTGATCCTGGGAAACAGGGAGATCCAGGACAGGGACGGGTGCTGCCAATAGACCAGACTCTGCTGGAAGGCACAGCGCAGCTCCGAGCAGGACTTGGGATCCTACAGGGGGTCAGATAGGACTCCATGAGCTGCATTTTTCTGGAAGACATGATGAATGATGACAAGACAAAGACTCTACCTGCACACTGTGAGGAAAGCAGGTGAACTGGGCCCTGCAATGCTGGCTAAGCCCCAGAGCTTCCTCCTGAGCTTTGGGCTGCTCAGCCCAGGACAGGGAGATGGGGGAGGTGAAGAGGAGCCGAGTCTTCAGGCTCCAGTCTGCTGGGTACTCTGTGCAGACGGGAGGAGCAATGGAGGCGGGAGTGATGGCCTGAGGACTCTGAGAGGACAGAAACAGGCTGCTGTTCAGCTGCATTCCATTTATTTTATATTCCACCCTGAAACACACGTTTTGATTTCATATGAGAACCTTCAGCAGCGGCGTGCCAACGTCGCCATGGTCCTCTTCAAACGGGGAGTCATCTTCAGAGAAGGTCAGAGACTTCTACAGCAGAGGACAGAAAAAGGAGCAGACTCATGACATTTCCAGACATGGAGATAAACCGTCTGCATTTTAAGATTACAAAACTTTAAAATGCCTTCACTGTCATAGCAAAGACACAAATTTCAGACTTCAGGACTGTCACACTGATTAACTGTGTGCACGTTTTCTATGTGGTCCAGTTTGTGGACTGACCCGGTGTTGTCGTTTTTCTGCCGCGGTCAGTCTGGCGCTGAAGGACAGGCCTTCCGGTTCCCCCCGCCTGTCCGTCGGCCCCTTCAGCCGGTCCTCGTCGGTAGATTCAGCCTCTTCGTTGTGGATGATAAATTTCTTTTTTGGGCTGAAAGTGTTTTCGATGTTAGCGAACGGGTTTCTGCGCTTCACCCCGCCGGAGCTGCTCTGGCTGTGGAACAGCGGCCCCGGGGAGAAGGGCCGGACACCGGCCGGGGACGAGCCTCCGTGTCCGGGGCTCCCGGTGGAGTCCCGGCCGACTGGGCTGGAGCAGACGCCGGCGTCGCTTCGGGCTCTTTTCCGCCTCATTCGCATGATCTCCGCCGGCCTCTTGAAGCTCGGAGAGTAGCCTGCCTGCTGAGACATTCCGACGGACCGCTGGACAAGATGGCTGAAACACAAAGCCGCCTTCCGCACAAAACAAATCTGGCGCCCAGCGTGATGACGTTTTACGTACTGCGTCTGACGTTTTACGTATAGCGTCACAGGAAGGCTGAATGAAGACGCTAACGAATTAGCAAATCGATGAATACTTATTATTTATTCATGAATTAATAAATGTATATTCATCATAGAGATTTGATATAGTGGACGTTTTGTTGTCTTTCAGAAAATCAATGTTTAATGTGAATTATTAATTGCTAGATGAATAATTCATATGTATATATATTTTTATCCCTAATAAAATCCGAATTAAACGGTGTAATCACTCAGTTTAAATAAACAGCAGCTTTTAAACTAAACCTCAGGTCACGTACTGCTTTTCCCTTTTTTGTGAGATCGTTCTGGTTAAATGTTAAACCAAACTTTTGCTTTCTTTCGCTTTTTTGTCGTATTTATTTCTGTCTTTGAATAATGAATGGCTTAAAAACACCTTGAAATCATTATTTCTGGATTATATTCATTATTTATGTGATATATGATTTGTGATATATCGATACATGCCAAAAAATTAACAACACAAATTCAACAAATCAACTTTTTAGACATTGAAATTAATTTTCAATTAATACATATTCTGCTATTCTTTACTCTTGAGATGAATTGCTTATATATTCAAATTTCTTTCAATAAAAATCAAGAAAAACTTGCTTCTTGTGTTTTCCTGTCGGACCTGTTTGTTGCTGCCCCCCTCTGTTCCTCTGTCACTTTGATTAATAGGACGTTATGTAAATTCGAACTCCGCTAATTTTTCCCTCATTTGTCATTAAAGTGGCTCATCAATCACATGTGAAGTTCCGTTCAGAGCCAAGTGAAAGCTGCTGCTGGGAGATCAATTCCTGTCTCTGCTGCAGACAGAAAACCGGGACCTAAAGCACCAAAACACAGATTCTTCACCGGCAATTGATCTCTAATGACTTTGACTGAAATGTTTTCGACCCTAAATGGAGCATTAGACCACATCAACCCCCATGATTTAGTCTGAGGAATCCTTAATTATTAGTATTCTTTAACCAGAGGGAAAAATAATTTGTTAGAGAGGTACCTGAGCCAACCTGAGTTTCTGATTAAAATAGTTTGTTTGTTGAAAATTGCTTGCTTGAAACGAACTCTCGAGCTGAGACTGCAGGATGAGATTTGACCATCAGATGTCGCTGTTCTCCAAGAATTCAACAAAACAACTATTTCATCCTGACACTGATCCATCAGGATCAGAAATTACACCTGCAAACACACAGCAGGAATGTTCAGACCCACCAAAGCTGCACAGTTTAAAAACAGGAATTATGACACTACTCAATTGGTTTAAACGTCTGCGGCTAGAAGTAAGACCGAGCAGTTCACATTCAAAATGGACAAATAACAGGATTTTAACGTATGCTTGAAAATATAATACTTGATCTGAGTTTTTACGACAAACTAGATGTGAAGAAAAAGTTCCTTCAGATTCTTGGATCTCCGAACAACAAGCTTTGTGCATGTGAGTGAATATGTGTGTGTCTGTTTGCCACAGATGCAGGACAAATGTATTAAAAGCAAAACAAGAAGGACACACAGAACAACAGATGCATTTACGTCACAAAGAATATTTATATAAATCACAACCAAATGTGCACTATCAACAATTTCAAAATAAAAATTGTGTGCGCGTGTGTGTGTGAGAGAGAGAGAGGGAGAAAGGAAGAGGAGATGAAGAAGATGAAAACATGAAACATGATCAACAGGTGTCATTTACAGTAAACGCTATATACAATACAAATGAACAGTGATTCATGGGTGAACACACACACACACACACACACACACACACACACACACACACACACACACACACACACACACACACACACACACACGACATGCTACCAAAGATGGTATTGTAGGAATAAGTTAACGCATCGTTCTTCACACTCTGGTAATTTCTCAGACAGGAAGTGAGTCAATACTCGGCAGAATAAATCATTAACATCAGTAACATCTGTGATGTTCGGTTAGATCGGAGGTCAAGGGTCTTTTTTTTTTTGTTTGTTCTTCTTTTAAAAACACAAACAAGCCAACACATGAGCAAATCATCTCTCCACAACGACGACACCAATGAGGAAAAGGTCCAGTTAATTTACACAAAGCTGAACTGAGATCAGATCTCTGTCAGTACTGTGGCTCCGCCCACATTCTGATGGAGTGCATCTGTTGGTCAGTCCCCCTGTAAGTCATTCTGGTCTTCAGTCACCACCTGGTCATGTGATGATGGGCTGAATATTCTGGAGCTCCAGATCTGCAGAACCAGAAGGACCAGGTGGCTCTGGGTCAGTTTATCTGTGAGCTTCTGACGTTCACCATCATGTGAGCAGGGGTGGTGTCTGCAGCCTGCCCCCTCCGCTTCAGTACGGTCTCCAAACAGCTTCAGCTGCTGCCATGTTTGTCGGGGAGCTGCTATGGCTGGACTCCACCTCTACGCCAACTCCTTCGTTCTGATTGGGCAAAGACGGGTGCAGGAGAGAGGAGCCCGTGGAGGCGTTGGTGCATGGCGGCAGGATCCTAGGGGGGGAGCGTGAGTCACCGTTTCCTCCTCCCCCTGCCATCATGGAGAACTGGTACGACCCGGCAGCAGGGGAGTAGTACAGGTGATAGGGGGAGGAGGTGGACTGGAACGGCCCATTCTGAGCCTGGTGGGGGGTGTTCGCCGGGTAGGGAGGAGGCAGGTAGGTGTGGTACCTCCCCGTTGGGGTGGTCGCCATGGCCGTTGCCATGGTGATGCCTAGGGCACTGTTGGAGACAGGGTTGTGGGAGGGGGTGTAGGTGAAGGCAGCTGCTGTGGGAGGATAGTGCACTCGAGGGTCCGGAAGGGAAGTGAAGGATCGCTCCAAGGTCATCCGGGGGTCACTGAAGGCTGTGAGGTCAGGACCTGAGGGGGGTCAGAGGTCAGAGGTTACTGTCCAATTGTCTACTCCTTTGGTTCAGAGTGTGTGTATGTGTGTGCGTTACCTGTGAGGCGTGACGACAGGTCACTGAGCGAAGAGCGACCAGGTGAAAGGGGATTGGCTGTGTGGACAGCAGGTGTGGTTATTTGACCAAGGTAGGGATACGATTGGTCATACGACCAAGATGGAGACGACTGCATCTGTCTGGAATCTGAGAGAGAGAGAGAGAGAGAGAGAGAGAGAGAGAGGTTCATCAGAGCCAGCATCAAAGACCAGAATCCACAGAGTATCCAACAGGTGAATCGGACCAGACCAGATCAGTCCAGACCTTCATGATCTCCTCCTTGGCAGTCGAATGAAAGAAAGAGGCCAAAGGAGGTTTTTGGAGTAGAACTGTTCCTGGAGGTCCAACTGGGAGGAGACATCAGGATCTAGATCAAGAACCTGCTGGTGGATTGCACATCCAATGTGGTCTGGGACTGTGTCCTGAGAGCTTTGCAGGAAGTCAGTAGTTCTCTGATCCCCCTGAGCTGGTAAACGGATAGACTCTAAAATCAAGTCTGAATTTTTCAATGTGGATGGAAGATCAAACCAGTCTGAAGTTCTGGGACACAAACAGGAAGACTTTATGACAAATAAAAAACAAGTTTGAGAATATGGGCATGGACACGGAGAGAAAATATTGGAGGGAATAAACGGACGCCGTCTGGAGGAAAGAGATGGAGGAGAGGAAGCAATTAAGTGAGTGTGGGGGTGGATGAAGGGAGTGCTGTGTGAGTTCTTTCATTCCATCCAGTCTTTTCCCCCACAGTCTAATAAAGGCCTCTGATCGTCCACAGACTTCAGACAACAGTGTGTGTCTGTGTGTGTTTTTGTGTGTGCGCATACAGACGAGGAAGCAAATTGTACACAGCAGCCAATATGTCAATGAAGGCTTTTCAACTGGTGCCAGAATCTCTCCCAGGCTCTGAAGGTTGTGGTGTATCTGGGTGGCGGCGAGGCCTCGTGCCAGACCCCCTCCTTTCCTGGCCTCCCTCCCCAGGCAGTGTGCACTGATGTGGGCCAGCGGTCACTGACGGCTGGCTGTTTGGAAAAGTCAGTAAAAGACACAGTCGACTGCGTCGTGTCTAAAATAATGAAAGTGACATCTTTGTTTAGGAATTGATCAGCAGTCAAAGTCAGATCACATTTATCTGCTTCTCTGATTTATTGTGATGAAATTGTTTCTGAGGGAGAAACGATCACTTTGTCAAATATATTGATTTTCAGATGAACTTCCTGCTTCTTTACATCAACAGTCAAATGAAATAGAGGGTGAAAATAATCTTCTAGCGGCGTCAGTAAAGTCCAGCCTTCTTCTTCTTTGTGTGTCTGGTACAGTTTGAAGACCTGTTCCTTTGTGTGAGGCGAAGGACTGGCTGGGCCACAATGATCCACCTGTTGGGTCAGCTGATGGTTTGAAGTTGTTTTAAGGGAAAGCAACAATCCTCCACAGACCTTCTTCATAGACCAGCTCCTTCTGAAAGATGTGGCCTTGAATTTGGACTTGAGCTTGTGATAATGGATGATAGATTTTCAGGTTTTTGATTTTAGGTGTATCCGTGTGGACGTTTCCAGCTCTAGTGGACTTAAACATCACCCTTCATCACTGCAGGTCCGCTCTCCTCTGTGGATTTCACATCTGCTCCAAGCAGAGCTTCTATTTTGCTGCCACTTCACGAGAAGTGAAAGAAAGAGGACAATATTAAAGGAGAAATGAAAGTTGAGCAGGCCGATGACAGAAGAGAGTGAGTCAGGAGGAAAGAAGAAAGAAAGAGAGAGGTGTTGAATGTCTTTGCAACAGTTTCCTGCTGCTATTTTCACTTTGAGAGGGATCAGAGAGAAAAGGAGAAAACAGGAAGTGGCTTTGTTTCTCTCCACTTAAGATTAGACTTATAAAGGTCTCTGAGCCATCCACATGGCATACAAGTCCAAGTCCACATCCACCAGGACCACAAAAGATTCTGGATCCTTCAGTTTCACCCCAGGTTTTTAAGTTTCCTGAAGGATAAAATCTAAAAGTTGTTTCTGAGAAAACAGAAAGCTCTCAGTGAGTCTTTTAGCTCCAAAGCTGCACGTAGGATTCGCTCTGATTATTTCTTATTCTGACAGTTTAATTTTTTCTCAAAGTAGCACTTCCTGCCAGCTGACTCTCATTTCCTCCTGAAGTCCTGACTTGCTTCCTCACTTACAGACACACATGCAAATGTGCACATACAACAAACGCACTTCTCCCCCCCCCCCCCCCCCCCCCCCCCTTTGACAGTTGTGAACACATTTAGAGCGTCACTACCAGCGAAGACAGAGGAGGAACAGATACCATGCACAGAGTATCCACGGTAACACTCTCCCTCTCTCACACACACACACAGACCACAATAGATCTCACTAAAACCACAAGGAGGAACAATGAGGTTTGATGCAAAGTGAATGTAGAGACACAAATACTCAGCCTCATCCTTCATCAAAATGGTCGCCAACTCCTGCAGGGACTTGACTCCTCAGATATCAGAGCACTAGCATCATTAGCATTAGCACCAGGTCTGAGCAGCAGCTGACCCTGATCCAGACTCCTAACCAGGCAGCAGAGGGGTCAACTGACAGCACTCCAGTTTTGAATTTGTCCATCAGCCATTGAAACATGGGAGAAGTTGGGCCATTTTCCCATAGACTCCAATACAATATGACATGTTGTCACATTCAACATTCTGATGATGCATTGAAACCTCTAAAAATCAGTTTAACTCTTAATTAGAGGACTAAGCAGATACAGGAACCACTTCAGCTAAAACAATGATGTGACCAAGTGACTTTAGCCCCGCCTCCTCGTGTTTTCCTCACCAGTGATCTGAGTGTGAGTGGGGCTGGAGAACGTGGCCGAGTTGAGTGCGGCAGACTGCCGACTGTTGGCCGACGGCTGATGGTGATGGTGGTGAGGAGGCGTCACCCTCATCGAGTTGCGTCTCAGCTGTTCCAGCTCCGTCAGCCTCTCGGAGAATGCCAGGGAGCCGGGTTTGACCTCGTCCATCTTCTGACGGTGGCCTGGAGAGACAGAGAGACGGGAGGAGGCGTCACGGTTCGTGGTCATGATGCCACATTTGTCCAGACCATGTGATGTAATCTGATTACATCATACCAGGATTATAGGCAGAGTTACAACCCAACACAGGCCACAACACACTCCTGAGTTCGGCAATCTGGCAACGGGCGCCAAACAGGCACGCACGCACGCACGTGTGTGTGGGTGTGTGTGTGTGTGTGCGTGCTGATCCATCACGCTGTCTGTGATGTTGGCTTCTCTTCAAAGCAGACAGACTGAGCTCCAGTTACAGGCACTTCCTCCCAATGGGGGAAGTGTGCATAAGCATGTATTTATACTGTGTGTGTGTGGGCGAGGGAGAGACGAGTGATGGTTATTCACAGCTGAGTGGAGCTGGCAGGAGTCTTCCCCTCTCTCTCTGTGCTGACCAGCCACTTCTCTTCTGTTGGAGCTGAATTAGTTCGACGCTCCACATGTTGCTGTTGACTCGTCTCCTCTTCGTGTTTTCATCTGCAGAAAACTTTGTGTTTCATCACAGCCGGAGGAGGAGGAAGTCACTGATGCATCAGGTTCCTCATTGACTCACTCAGCCGAGACTTGTTTGAATTTATACTTCACTTTTAAGTCAAAGAAAATTATTTTTAAAGAGATTTTTCAACATCAGAACGGCAGAACGTCTTGGTCCTCATTAGATCACTTCACTTTTTAATGTGTGACACAGAAACACTTCCCACTTTAGTCCAGACTGAATCTCATAAAAGGTCTTCAGCATTTTCAGTGGAGACAGTCCTGGGACAAACCTGGGATCTCAGGCTTTTCAATGTGGAGTCATAAGATCTAAGCAGCATGTCAGTGTGAGAAGTCCAGGTAGAAATCTTTGTGCAACTTTTCTGTATTTGTGTTGCGTTGTGTATTCATAATATTCTATTATATTTCACTTGTGTTCTTTTTAACATGGACAGATATGAAAATGCTACGTTTCTGGCGAAGAATATTTCCAATGACTGAAACTCAATCAATAGTTAACCCTTCCTTCAAATTAACTGTAATCTGTAAATCCGCTAAAAACGTGATTTATAATTCTAAATAATTCTGATGAATATTTAAACACTGAAAATAAACCAGTAGGTCTGATGAAGGTGACTGCTGACAGAGTCATGATGTCACTGACGATGTCTCCAAGTGCATCTTTGGATGTGTGTCAATTATTTCAGACTGTGGTCTACAGCAGAAACACTGGCATTAGAGAGGAAACCAGGGGGCTCTGAGGTACAGTTGGTCGTCCACTAATCAGGAGGTTGGTGGTTCGATTTCCAGCTCCTCCTCAGGGAAGGTACCAAAACAAAGTTGGCCTGATGGCCTGATGTATGTGTGCATCCACAGACAGTTAATTCAACAGTGAGTGGGGCGCTGAGTGAATGAATGGACTCACGTCGTGGCTCTCTGGGACCGTCCACAGTGATCTTTATGGCTCGCTGGTACGTGGCCACCTGGGGGGGGTTGGTGAACACAGTGATGGTCAGAGTGAAGCTCTTCCCTGAGAAATGCAAACAGAAAAGAAACAGGGAAACAAGGAGGGAAAACATCTGAGTTTAGTGTCCATAATACTTTCCATCCTTCTCCGTCCCCTAAATATCCTCCTGCTCTGTTTGATGCATTAAGTGTGAGTCATGGAGCCCAGACAGGAATAAACCACATGTGTGTGTCATTATGTCACTGGGACTCTTACGGCCCAGGGAGCTATGCTAACATGCCAGCTAGTATTTTTTTGTGGCACCCAACAGCTCACTTCGGACTCTCCTCTGATTGGCTGATTGATTTTTAACCGCCAAGATGGCGGCTCTGAGCTGCATGAGGACGAAACGCCCGTCAAACCACAGTGACGCTGTTTTAAAGCCTCCAGGTTGTTTACTTCCTGAATGAGTACAGGGCGTGTTCTGGATCCCCCTGGCCTTCTCACATCAAGCGCGCACACACACACACACACACACACACACACACACACACACACACACACACACACAGTGTGTCTTTTGCTCATTTGTATCAGCTACAACAGTGTGCAGGCTTGTGCAGCCTAAACACTGCAGAGACAAAGTGTGTGTTTTTGTGCAAGTTGTTCACACAGTTTACAGTCAGAGATGTGGGCTGATAAAGGGGGGGGGCTCTCTTTGTGTCGGTTGTTTTTGTCAGCACGCGCACACACACACACACACACACACACACACACACACAGATGACTAAATCACAAAGGAATATGTCTGACTGTTTTCTCATCACCCTTATGTCGCAGTCACAGCAGATAGGAGTTTGTGTGTGTGTGTGTGTGTGTGTGTGTGTGTGTGTGTGTGTTTGTGTGTGTGTGTGTGTGTGTGTGTGTGTGTGTTTGTGTGTGTGTGTGCGCGAGTCTTGACTTGCTGTAGTTGTGCAGGATTTCTTACAATCAGATGGAATCTCTTATTTATACCTTCTTCAACAAAGCAGGTGGGGGTTTGTGTGTTTTTAGGTGTACGTGTGTGTTTCTTCCCGGAATAACAGGTTAGTGTTGTGTGCGTGCACGCCTGTGTGTATATGTGTGTGTGTCAGATATTGTGAAAGACAAAAATGATGGTCCTGTTGAAAAGAGGAAGCAAGAGAGAGACTGAAAACTGGCTGCATGATACACAAACACAATGAAAGCCACGCAAACAGACAAACACAGTAATTACTGACTCAACCATCACTAGAATCCTGTCAGTCATTTATTGTGGTCCAGTTTCAGTCCAGTCCAAAGCAATCTGGTCTAACTTCTGTCATGGCCACTCTGACATCATCAGAGACTGAGCTGGGTTTGCAAGGATCCAGATCATCAGGCAGCTGCTAACTCCAGACCTCTGGAATGGCATCACCCAGGGGGGGCTGGTTCCTATGGGGTTTGGGTGACCTGGAGGAGGTCAGGTGATGATGAAGAAACGCCGACACACCCCAGTTTCTCAGGAGCATCGCTGACAATGATGGGAGGCGACACAGCTTAGTCAACGCGTGTGTGGGTGTGTTTAACTAAGTATAAAACAGGAAACACCAACTAATGATGAGTAAGTTTGAGAACTACCCCACACGCACACACACAGAAACCACTAGTCAAACCACTAAACCACTCATTGGCGTGGGCAGCTTCACTAACCACTTCCCCACCGGCAGGTAATCACAGTTAGAGGTTTGTTATCATGAAACACATTAAAGCCTCAATGACTTTAAGACACAACCACAGTGACACCACAGGCCCTTAAGGTCAGAGGTCAGCCACAGAGCCGCAGAAACTATTACTGAGCCGCACTCTTCCACCGGGCGGTTTGACATGTCATCACCATGAACACACACGGCGCTTTATTTAGACTCCACACATACACACACACAGGCCTGCTGCCTCAAATGCTCCAGAGAGCAACAATAAATGTGGGTTAATCCGCTGCTGAAAATAGTCCCCATTAAATACGCTGTTTCCTCCCATTTGAGTGTGAAAATGAGACGGCATGTGCAAGCTGTTGGACTTCACTGTCACGACTCCTGCTGTCACAACTGTGCTGTGTTTACTGCTAATTACTGATCAATCATTAATCCTGAAGTCTAATATTTGGATTCAATTTCCAAATTGAAATCACATATATAAAAAATATACATCAAATTAAATATTTCCTACTGGCCTGCATGTCCAAAATAGTTTACTTATGTTATACACTGATGTCACATAAATATATCTCATCAAAAAGCCTTGACATGTCCGAGATCTTTTTCACAGAACAGGAAGAATGGCTTTAATTAATTAATAAATTATAAATATAACAAATTTTGTTTGTTATATTTGTTATAACGATACTTGGTTGATTTAATTTTTAAAATACACAGTTTCTATTACATTATAAAGTTCAAGGCCAACAGTTCCATTACACATTGACAGGCATTCCTATTATTTTGACCACCTGATTCAAATCAATGACTCGAAACATCAGAGCGCTGCAGTTTGAGCTCAATGTTCCGAATAAAGATGTGATGTAGGTCCAGCTCAGATGTAGTGATGAGGCAGAATGAGGCTCTTTGTCTTCGCTGCTGTTTCATTTGCATGAAAACAAATTTCTACTCCTCAACTTTCTTCATTTGAATTCTGCAGCACATGAATTATTGACGTGTCTGAGCAGCAGCAGGAATCTGTCACATATCGACAGCTGCGTTCAGCAACCTGTCATTCTTCTGTGTGTGAGAGTGAGTCTGAGTGTGTGTAGACTTTGTGTACACAGCCCTGGTGTTTTAAATAGATAAGTTGGGACATTTGCCTGCAACTGATTTAGAGTAACTGTGGTGTAGTGTGTCCGTTAAAGAAGGAGGGGGCTGACCGGGGTGTAACGAGGAAGTTGTGTGAATACTGGAAAACTGTTTTTATTCACGTGTACTTCCCCTAATTTCTCCAATGTGTGCATGTGTGTGTGTGTGTGTGTCGTACCTCGTCCACTGCGGCCGACGAAGCGCAGGTCATTGAATCTGGCCACTTGGTTCTTGATAGCGGCCGTGGCATTGCGGAGTTCGGCGGAGTAGTTCTCATCGTTTCCTGCCATCACTGTTACCAAAGTGCCATCAGGGATGTCTCCGAGGGCAACCACCTGGTGACGAGGTGGGAAGACAAAAGGAGATGAGATGGAGATGGAGGGCTGTGATTTCTACTGAGAGTCCAGAGTCCAGACCAGAAAGTCCAGAGCCCAGACTATAGAGTAAACAAACATTCCCATCATGCTTTTAGGCTAATCAGCTGTCAATCAGTGGACTATTGACAAATGAGACCGTTGACACTTTCACTTTATTAATACAGAACCTGGACCTGATTTTGAATCAAAGACCACATGGAGGTCTACCATCTGGACCTTTAACCTTTAGACTAGAAATAAGTCTAATAAGTAATTCTCCTGATCGTGTGAGGTGGAGACATGACGCTCAAAGACTAGAGTGCAGCTTCTCTCCGTTCATGCAAATGTTCAGGTGGTGAAGCTGATTTCCATTTTAACGCTAATCACATCAAATCATCAGTGTGCATGAGGCCACCGCAGATCTGCCTGATGGTCTCTGTTTGGATCCTTAGCACCAGTGACCACAGCCCACACGCCAGCCCCAAATTGGGACAATTTAAACTGCTGGTTAATCCCTCAATGACTCACTCCTCACTCACACACACACACACACACACACACACACACACACACACAGTTTATAGAGACTGGCAGCAATGGAGCATGAAACCAGCAAAATAAACAAGAGAAAGGAAACAACTGTGAAGTTCTTCGCACAGATGTTGGTGTAAATGTGTGTAGATGTGTACAGTGTGTGCAGAATCATGTCTGTGTACTCTGTCTGGGTATGTTTGTAAAATGTCTCTTGTCTGTGTGTGTAAGTGTGTGTGTGTGTGGATCATAACAGTCATCCATTATCAGTAAGAGGCAGTGACATCCGCTCATGACACTCCATAATGATGCATAATGCACCAAACTCACTCACACACACTGAGAAATACACAAATGCATGTGTGAACACTAATGTGTAAAACTCAATAAATCAATCAGTTTCGTTTTTGTGGCTAAAAGCTGCTTTTTCACAAATGCATTTGGTCTCAGAGCGGAGGAAAAAAAAAAAACAACACACACACACACACACACACAAACTCACTCACACTCTCCAAGAAATGAACCCAGGATAGTGTCTGAGCTGCGGATGTCTGTATCAAGAAATAATAATAATAATAATAATAATAATAATAATAATAATAATAAAGTAAGGGTTAGGAAGTGACATCATTCTAGTGTCTCCATATCCAGACTGATGATTTAGCTGCTTGTGTCTTTAGAATCTCACTGAATCAGCAGCTCAGATTCAGCATGAAACTCGGTATAAATAGAACTACGATGGTGGTGAATTAGTGAATTTATATTTGAAAACATGAAAATAAATCTGCCTGGTCTTTCAATTACACACACACACACCTTGAAGGCAATGGGAAGAGTCTTGTTACACCTCCAGTGTGTCGGCAGCACAGAGCACAGGAAGTTTGGACTGTCGGTTTTCACCAGCTCACCTGGATGATCTGAGATCACCTGTGAAAAAATCAGACAGGTTAGGACTCGAGCCAGAGCGGCGACGGCGGTGTCTTTCTCTCTCAGCGTGTCCAGTGACCCTACCTCCACCATGCCACGCTCAGCCATGCGCAGTTTGCCCACCAGAGAGGCCCCACCTCCGGCCTCCTGGGCACCCAGGGGCAGGGCCTCCGCCATCTTCCCCCCCGAGGCGAGAGTGGTGGAGGGGGGGGTATAACGCCGGCCGGGGGCTGGATCTGGAAGAGAGCAGAGTGAAAATATAGACTGATCAATAACAAAATACTTTCTGATATTTAATCTGAAAATATCCCAATAATCAAATGATGTGTTCCATCAGTTTGATTTCCCTTAAAAACAATAATAATAAAAAGAAAAATGACGTATCACAATAATCACACAAAAACCAAATAAATTTTTGTTTTGTTGTAAAAATCCTTTCAGCCAGTGTAACAGGAGGGAATACGACACACACACACACACACACACACCTATTTATACAGAGCATGATGACACAAACCACAGTCAGACTGATTTGAATACCAGAGCGTGTGGTCATACCACCAAAGACAGCAGCAGTTTTCATACACACACACACACACACACACACACACACGAAGCAAAAAACCATGAGACACAAGGTGTGACATCATGTAAAAAAAAAAAAATCGATAACAATTAATAGAAATTATTAACCTCATCCAGACAGAAGAGCTGAAGCCATGACACACAAAAGTAAGTATGTATGTATGTATGTGTGTGTGTGTGTGTGTGTGTGTGTATCCGGCTGTCTGATGCCACATGCTGCAGTTCGTTTTACAGTATGAAATGACAGTTGTGCGATGAGCGGCTGTAACACACTCACAAAAAGTGTGATGTCTCTGTTTCAAACCAAACGATTCTGTTTAGATTTGAATTAAAAACTTAATTTAAATGAATCTTTTTGCATTATAAAGAATTCATTTGAATTGATCCGTTCATGAAGCTGTTTGTTAGATATTAAAAACTTGTTCTTTTCCATCTTTAAGTCCTGTTCTCTTTCACTGCAACCTACACAAGTTAAAAGCAGGCAGGGGACACTGTTTAAAGCTCAGGGCCCCAAACGGCCCACGGTCGGCCCTGCACCAAAGGCTGAGCCATCGGGGCTGATCTGTGAGTTTGAGTCATTCTGATCAGACTCAGCATTAAATCACTAAAACACATTTTGACTGTTTAATTGTAATAACAATTACAATATTAATTGATTCTGATTTCCCAGTTTGAACGCATTTTAATAAAAAAAAAAAACAACGAATAAATGAATCCAGAAGAACTGATTGATCAGGTAGTTCAGATAAAAAACTTTGGATTCATCTTCATATAAAAACAATAACAATATAAATGTCAAATTTAACTTTTAACATTTGAATTTATTCTCAAGTGTAATAGTAATGTTTGATGAAATCAGAGAATATCAGAACCAGCTCCGGATCTGGATCTGACTCTGAGACTGTCTGCAGGATCCTGTTCGCCTGTCTACATGTTCCAGCTGCAGAGAAACGGACTGAAGCGGACTGTACCGTATTTGGCGTCCCACAGAAAAACCATTTGTGCGCCGGTCTGTCCCGGAGTCTTCACCGGAAAACCTCCTGCTCTTCTTCTTCGCAGGCAGATCCTCTTCTTAAACTCTTCTTCTCTCAGTCCGCGAAAAGTCGCTGAGTGGCGGCGCGTCGTCCCGGTTCTGAGCAGGTCAGAGGGATTTTGTCCGGGTCTCCATCCAGAGTTAAAGTCCGCGTTGAGACCCGAACCGGGTTTAAAAGCGTCCACACATGCAGGCGTCAGAAGGAAAATGTATTGACTCAGACCTTCAGAGTCCGGCTCAGTCCGCCGCCCCCTCTCTCTCTCTCTCCCTCCCTCCAAATGAGTGCAGTCCGGCTCACAGCGCCAGGCTTTTACCGGCAAAGCCGCACATTTGCATCTCATGTGTGCGCAGAGCGGATCTCAGCCAATCAGCAGCCGAGCCGCTGCCTGTCGCTGCAGTGCCGCCGACCAATCAGCGCTCCGTCCGTCCTAGAGGAGGCGGGGCTTACGACAGACAGGAGGGGGGAGACTTCCTCCTTTTCTGCTGCATCTCGACTTCAAACCATGTGGTCAAATAAACCGAGTCCGTCACTGAGGTCAAAGGTCAAACTGTACAGGAGCACGTGCTCACAGGTGCTTTTATCATTAAAGTTACAGTAAATAAAACTAAGAGACAAACGAAACGTGTTTCTTCTTCTTCTGTTCCCGGTGTGTCCATCACTGTCAGGACCGGTGCTGAGACTGAGTCCAGTCCAGGAGGACAGTACCCGGGACAGACAAGAGGGGGCAGTAGGTGATCTTAGTCCTGACCACAGGGGCACAATCAAACTAAAATTAATGAAATTAAGACACTTTCTTCTTTAAACATCAATATTCTGGAAGTTAATCCACCTTAAATCCACTTTACACTGTGACTCTTAATGTCCCCTTCACAATTTTGTTTTCCCAGCTCTGGTTCGTTTTGGCTCAACATTTGTTCTGTATTCTATATTTCTGCATTTTGGTTTAACTATTAATTCATTAATATTGAATTTTTGTTTTCTCTTTTTCATTTTATTTTGCAGCTTCTCCAGGATGACCTTGGAGTAATGATGCTATCTGATTTGCAACACTAACCAGATGAATTCTCTTCAATGTTGATTTATCTTCAGCAAAAATACTGAAATTCACCATGTTGCATTTAATGTTGTTCATTTAATGAAGTTGTTATCATCATTCAGATTTTTTGGTTGCTTCTAAAAACAAAAGGGGGAAGATGGCTCAAAATATTTAAAGATAAACCACAGATAAAAGTCAAATGCAGTTATTTTTGTGGAAGGCAATGTTTTTGTTTAAATAAACTATTTAAATCATAATATGTTTTGAGTAATCTAGGATATAATTTGTGATTTTGTATCAAATTAGTAAAAGCAACAATATAAGATGCAAAAAATAATAATTGAGAATCAGAGTGAGGCCTACGTTGGAGTCAGTCGGTTTGATTTAAGTTAAATCAACATGCTGTCGGAGGAGTTTTAGGAAGATGCCACTCTGCCTTCACGTCCATTTCTGCTGTAGCCAAAGGGGGCTGATAAAAAATGTAAGTGCCTCCGCGGTCTGACGGACATGACGAGATTCGCCCTCAGAAATATCTATTTTTCACTTCCTTCATCACGAGTTTGGTTCATCCTTTCCCCAATCTGCCGCCTGCTTGTTTCTGTCACTGAAGGTTAAATCACTGGAACGGCAACTTCCGACAAAAAATGTTAAACCTGCAGCTGAAGCTCGTCCTGCGATCTCAAGCCGGCGTCATGAGACCTGACACTGAACATTTATCCCCAATTTAACCGTGATCAATAATTCAAACCCTGCAGGAGGATTTTAGGCCTCAGGAAAAAGGGCACAACACAAAGTGAGTCCTGATGTTTGCAGCAGTTTGGACGACACTTGATGACGATTTAAATGTGAAAATGCTCAAACCCACGAAGACAAACAGAGAAGACGACGGACGGAGAGGGGTTGGATTTCGCTCAGCGAGCGTTTCCCACCGACCGCCACGAAACCCGAGCTGCTCTGTGTCCTCTGATCCAGAATCAATGCCAAGTCACAATCACTTATCAAAGTTATCAATACCTGATATCATCAGCAGTGGAAACACTGACTCAGTCAAAAACATATCAAACCGGGTGAATAATTGTTGAAATTATAATAATGGAATTAGCATTTTCTTCAACAGATTCAATGTTTCCTTGTTGACAGGAAATTAATTCCTCCATGTTGAAGCTGTTTAATGAAATAAAAAAATCTGTTCTTCCATCAGATTCTGCTTCAGCCTCATGTAAGAGAAATAACATGAAATTACAGATTTTATTTCTAAAGAGCCCTCAGAGTAAACTCATCTTCACCACCAGAACGTGTTTGGAAAACTGAACCCGATGACCAACAGGAACAAGACCAGCATCTCAATAGAAACTCCAAGAACCAGACCAAGACTCTGAGAAAACGGTCCCTGTTATTGAAGTAGTGCTGCAGAGAGGGGAGTGCACACCTGAACAAGGGAACAAGTGAAATCTGATTCATAAAAACACACAACGAGTTTTTACCAAAGAGTCCTCCGCCGCCAGTCCGGCCTTTCCTCATCAGGTACATGGCCCAGGACAGGGGGCCGGAGCCGGAGAATGCCCCAGGGTTCATGCTGCGATCCTGGGCGTGGAACCAGGGATGGCTGGGGCCAAACGTCTGATGGCAGGAGGGGAGGGAGGAGGGGGCATCAAGAGAGAAACAAAAAGATGAAGAAGAAGAAAATAGGAAATAACAAAATAAAATCTGAACATGAACAAAAGAGAAAAGGACGATCAGGAATTAACAGAGAATGAGAGCCGTCGCCAACTCCACCAGCTGCTTTTATACTCCTCAGCCCGACCCCCCCATCTCTGCCTGCATATTAGTAAAAACAGAAAAGTGAAGGAGGGGGTGAGGATCCAGTCAAGCTGAATTCATCCCCCCTTCTCTAAAGCGTAGCCATGGGGGACACGACTCCACTTTGCCCTCAGGCTCTTTAAAGCTGCTAATTTCATTTAGCTACTCAAGTGATTTTCTCCCCCTCCTCCTCCCATTCCTCTCCTCCCCTCTTCCTCGCAGTTTGAAAGTTCTCAGTGAGGATTGAGGTCACATGTTTGAGCGGCAGCTTCCTGTTCTGTCAACTTTAAATATTTCACATCCATAAATGAAACTTGTCCAGGTTCACGTCGTCACAGCAACAACGAACAGACGCTCAGGTGCTCCTCTCCTCGGGTCACCAGGTTCACTTAGACAGATGAGACACAAGGTTCAAGTCAAGAGACCGGGTTCACATTCATTAGGATCCAGAGTTATCTGGGAGGCCAACAGGTGTGTTTCCACTCAGTTCGGAAGACCAAGGTACCTGTTCTCAGGGTTGCTAGGCAACAGGCACAAAGACCAGACTGCCTCATTTTGGTTCAGCCTTCATGGTCAACTCAGCCCAGAGGCAAAGACTTTCATAGACCAGGATGTGGCCCTGACAGGACCAGCAGGACCAGCTCTATCTGCTCCGTTATTTCATGTGATGTCGCATCACAGCTGAGCGACGCTGTGTAACAGTTCGTTATCTGCCAGAACCATCGGCGTGTAGACACACAACCAAACCTCAAGGTGACCACGACACACAGACACACACACTGCCCACAGTCACACTCCCAGAGGCCCCGCTGACATCACCACAGCACTGTGTGTGTGTGACAGAAATCCCTGCGACCCTCAGTCACAACCTCAGACCAACATTGCGTGTGCGTCTGTGTGTGTCTTTCTGTGTCTGTGTTATGGTGAGCCACAGTGGTGGTCTGAGGTGTGTTCTTACTGAGCCAAAACCAACTTGACAAAAGTATGTGTGTGGGTGTGTGTGTCTAAGAGAGAGACCAGGATCAGGATCAGCTCCAAACAAACCAGAGACCAGAATCAGATCCAAACAGACCAGAATCAGATCCAAATAGACCAGAGACCAGAATCAGATCCAAACAGACCAGAGATCAGAATCAGATCCAAACAGACCAGGATCAGATCCAAACAGACCAGAGACCAGAATCAGATCCAAACAGACCAGGATCAGATCCAAACAGACCAGAGACCAGAATCAGATCCAAACAGACCAGGATCAGATCCAAACAGACCAGGATCAGGTCCACACAGACCAGGATCAGATCCAAACAGACCAGAGACCAGAATCAGATCCAAACAGACCAGAGACCAGAATCAGATCCAAACAGACCAGGATCAGATCCAAACAGACCAGGATCAGGTCCACACAGACCAGGATCAGCTCCTAACAGACCAGAGACCAGAATCAGATCCAAACAGACCAGGATCAGGATCAGATCCAAATAGACCAGGATCAGGTCCACACAGACCAGGATGGCATCCAAACAGACCAGAGACCAGGATCAGATCCAAACAGATCAGGATCAGATGCACAGACCAGGTTTAGTCGTTTTGACACATTTTATTGATTTCATTCTGTTGATTCCAGTTTTCATTTCTTCTTTCAGGTCAATTTGAATAATTATAGGTCAATATATTTTTAATTTTTAAATGTATATTTTTATTCATTGATGGCGTAGCAGAAGTACTAAATATTACACATTAATAAAGTTATTTATTATTATTTTATTTAACAGCTGTTTATGTAACTTCTGTAAATTTCAGCGTTCATGTTTGCAGCTCCACTACGGTAACCGCGGCTTGACGAGCTTCATCCACTTCCTGTTCTCTGCTCATTTAAAGATGGACTGATATTCATATATTGTTAATTTATCCAATTAAAGGACCAACGAGACGTTCATGTACAATGAGGAAAAGTTAACGACGGGGTCAATAAAAACCAGAGAAATGAATCTACTGACAGTCAGAGATGACGGACAGCTGATGAAGAAGAGGAGGACGAAGAGGACTCAAACGTCCCTGCCAGCGGCTGTCTGTCCCCAACGTCCCCTGAGCTCAGGCCACCCTGAGGCCAGTGACAGAGGCATGGTGAGGATCAATAACACACACACACGCACACACACTCCCCTGCCACCCTGAGCAAGGGATCAATAGAGAGAGAGAGAGAGAGAGACGTCCTCAGGTTTGATCAGCACCTTCAACACCTCACAGTTCATCACTGTCTATCTCTGGTTGTCTCTGCCGGTCCCTCTGTCTTTCTGTCTGTCTCTCTGTCTTTGTCTTTTCTCTTAAATTCTTTCCCAATTTTTTTATTTTCTGATTTTCTGACTTCATCCACTATAAAAGGTTTGCTTTAATTGCTGTTAGAATGAATGAAACACACACACAAACAGTCACACACACACACACACACACACACTGTCACACTCAGTAGATTTGTATTGAAACATTCTCATCAATTGATCAGTGACGGAGGAGTTACCAATTGTCTCTAGTTAACAGAGCAGCCAATTCTATCACACACACAAACACACATACACACCTCGTCTATAATTCATGGGGTGTATTGTGCGGATGCAGTTAACTGCCGCTTAAAAGTAATTAATTGATTTTCTGACATATCACTTAGCAGCAGCACCACATGAGAGACACGCACACACACATTCAGGATAAAATGCACAAGGACTTATACTAATACAAATATATATGTATAGTTTTCATACACAACAGTGTAACACAGAGATACATTTGTAAAGCAACACACACTGAAGCAAACCGTAATGAAACTGCTGTGATACAAAACAAACACACATCTCAGCTGTTTCACAGATAGATAGATAGATGTACTTCATTGAACCCAAACTGGGAATTTTCAGTTTCATCACACAAAAAACTTTATCTGAGACATGTTGGTCTGACTGAGTCTGATGAAGATGATATGTGATGATGAGGAGGAGGAAGAGGAGGAAGAGCAGTCTGTAAACAATCTGTTCAGACACTTTACAGCACAAAGTGATGCAGATTTACAGCTTCAGCTGCTGCTGTACCACCACTAGATTAAGGGGCCGGGTCACCAAAGGGCACCAGAGGTCATCACAGATCACTTAAGGTCACTACAGGCTACTGAAGGTCAGTAAAGGTTACTGGAGGTCACTATGGCTGCCTTCACTTAGACAAACATTTCACATTCAGGAAATGAATGTACCTCCCAGTCCATCCTCCGTCCACACAGCTAGACAGACGTGTGTGTGTGTTGTGTGGTGAATTATTCAGCCAGCCTCTGTGATGAGAGAAGACAGTTTTATCCTGACTAAACTAAAAATTGATTTTCTGACACAAGAAATGAAATGAAGAGAGAGAGAGAGACAGAAAGAAAGACACAGAGAGAGAGACAGAGAGATACTGAGAGGGAGAGACAGACAGAGAAAGACTGTACCTATTGAATTATAACACAGTCAAAGTTAGTGAAATGGTTGAAATTCTTTCAATAGAGATGGAAATACAAAATAAGACAGAAACAGGAAGACAGACAGAGAGAGAGAGAGAGAGACAGACAGAGAGTATAGAAAAGCCTCAGGCTGTGTTTAGTGCAGTTTGAATGACTGAGCAGATGCATTAGAGCAGAAATTTTTATCTCTTTCTCACACACACAAACACACAGACTGTGTGTGTGTTCACTAACACTTCTACACTTTTCAAAATGCACCTCTTGCGGGTTAAAGTTAAAGTTCTGACATGGTCAACACCCCATAACTGATCAGCCTGACCAAAAACCGACTGATAGTCTAAAGCACCATGATGATGGAAGGAGCAGTGATGTGCTGCTTTGATTAATTATTAGAATCTGAAAAAATTTTTATTTTAGCATCTATATTTTAACAAGAGTTGGTAAGTTTCCTGTTTTCCTCTCTTTTCCCCTTCCCTCCTCCACTTTTCACCCACCTCACTTCCTCTGCCATTATCACTAATCGGCTCTTGGTCTCGCCCTGACCTCTCCCCCTTACCTGGTGGAGTTCACCTGGTCACCTGGTATTTCAGTTCCCTTCACATTCATTCATTACTTTGCTTATAGGAGATATCTGTCTCTTCTCTGTTTCAGCAGCTTTTCTACTCTCGTGTTTAAACACGCCTAATTTTGAAATAAACTTGGATGCTTTTCAAACATCCTGACCAGGCACCCAATTGATTTGAATGTCTTCCTTCACAGTACGGAAGCTGAAAAGGCCAAGATTTGCAAATATCTTTTTAATCTCTTTATCTCAAGACATCAAAGACTAAAGGCAACAACATTAGACATCACTCAAATGATGAACAGAACAGAAACACCAGGAGAGCTGCATTAATCACATTTATGGAATAAAAATAAAGAGGCCTGAAAATGCAGAATTTTTTGTTCTCCTTGATCAGAGTAGAGAAGTCCTCGTCTCCCTTCTGTCTCTACAATCACAAAAATCAATTTCTGCATCATCTCTGAAAGGCCAATCAGCTAATTAACCATTCACACGCCTCAGGCTTTGGCTGTTTTATGCTTTTTGTCAGTGGGCCGGGTGCATATGTGCGTGTGCACGTTTGCATGCTATGTAATGTTGACAATTCTGGAGAACACAACCGGGTCATCAAAGTGGAAAGAACCGGTGAAATCAGCCAATCAGAAGCCAACCACACAGTGTCTGAAATGAGCCAATGAATAAATCAGAAGGCGTAATCGCTGGGTGGAATTTACAATCAAGAATAGAAGAGGTCTAATGGGTACACACACACACACACACACACACACACACACACACACACACACACACACACACACACACACACACACACACACACACATTCTCTCGATGTAAACTCTTTGCAGTCACTTGTTAACCACAATGTGGGGACAAATGGGGATGAAGGGAGACAAAAGGGTGAGGAGGAGTTAAAAAAAGGGTGAGATGACGCTTTGCATGGCTTCTTCGTTAACCACAGGACTGAAGGGACCTCGCCTCGCCTCACACGAGGCGCCCGTCCCATCAGACTCAGAAAAAACACGCCTGCCATCTCGCCCATTAAGGGAACCAGTGCGGTCAGGACAGAAATGGGTTGGGGACGCTGAAAAAGCTCTGGATTCTTGGGGGCACCATCGATCGTTAGATGGCTCTTTCCTGTCAGCGGCTTTTCGAAACTTCGCAGGAGGTTAAAGTCAGCGAGGAAGTGAAGCAAGCGAAATATCGAGGGCTACTGGGAAAACACAGTCTTCTTTAAAAGTCACAGTTTTTGTGTAGATTTGTGAAAACCTAAACGTAACCACTTACACACACACGTCTTAACATTGACCAAAGCAGCAGTGCACAGTCGTGGATTTGGTGAACACTGCGGTGAATTTCAGCTTCATCGTGAATCTGGGTCTGTGGCCAAGCTGGTGGTTCCTCTCAGCCTGCAGCCATAAAGACGAAACTGCCAAAAACAAACACAGGTCACTGCTACAGCTCACCTGTGCTGAGGTGACAGCTTAAAACTTATTATTGCAGATATTCTCTGTTCATGCAGGACTCAGATCTGTGCTGAGGCTCCACATTCAAAGGCCCGGACTTGAGAGAAATATTAAAACACTGAATCAACTAAACAGGCAGTTTGGGGGAAGTGAGAGATGCACCAGAGAAGGAGGAGAGGAAATGAAGGGATTCTTATTGGAGCTCCATCTTCCTGCTGCAGCCAACAGACGAAGACAGGAAGAGGGAGACACTGCAAAAAATGACACAGTCTTCTCACTCCCAGAATGCTTTGGACAGCATTTTAAAATAATTTGTTGGGTCTCAGGTGTTAATTACCGCCACCATGACGATCATAGTCCCATAAGAAGAAACCAATTTATCCCAAAACTGTAATCATCTCCTAAATGTTACAGACTGTGACAGTATCAATGTCGTTCATGCCAACATCACTTTGGTACCACGTGAAATAGGTTGTTTTCCTGCCACCATGACAACGAAGTTGAGAGCAGGACAACTCACCAAGAAGAGCACCAATGGGACAGATGGAGAGTCATTTATATCAGTTTATATGTGCATTCATACAAAACTCCTATAATCCTCTGTTCACTGAGTGTGATCTATAATAGTTACTGGTGCAGGGCAACAGGCGCGGGGCCTCACAATACAAAGGGCAGAGGTGATAGACAGAGAGGATCATGGGAGCCAGATATAAAAACCAGCAGCTCAGCGTCAGTATTTTTTACAGTGGGAGGAGCAGCGATCAAACAGTGGAGCCGGCTGTGTGATGTGTGGCCAGATCTCCACATGGGAGCCACTGTGTGTGTGTGTGTGTGTGTGTGTGTGTGTGTGTGTGTGTGAGAGAGAGAGAGAGACAGAAGATGAATCCAGAGAAGACATCATGAGCTATTCCCAGGCTTAAAGAAGAGAGCCAGAGACCACAGCTGGACAAATGACCCAACAACACACACACAGTTTTTTCCTGAAGTTGGTAGCAGGAATTGAGGCTTCCCTCCAAAATCAGGGACCAGTAAAACACAGCAGCTGTTGGACCTTGGCGACCTCTGACCTTTCCTCGTTCACTACCGTTACAGGATGTTGTTAAATGTACTGAGCATGCTCCTGTTCCCCTGAGGATAAACCCTTTCTGCTTCCTCCGGAGATCCTTTATTACTGAAAAAGCCTTAAACTGGACCCAAACCTTCAGAGGTTCAGTCAGAAGGAACACCTGCTGATACCAGCAAGCATCTGACAACATCTGATAGCATCTGATAGCATCTGGTAACATCAGGTGGCACGTGGTAATATTTGGTAGCATCTGCTCACAGTTGCTAACCTGCTAACTGGTTTTATGAGGCATTTAGGGGATGTCTGTAGGATCCATGACTGCTGTTTCCCTCTCCTTCAGCTGATGGGAGGGAAAGAGCTGACTGGCGGGGGGGTTCTGGTAAAACCACACGACTAATTTCCGATACGTTTTCCACATTTCTTCCACTCATTATTCATCCTTTTTTCCATCTGTCTCAGTGTTCAGTTCCCAACAGCAAACTGGAAAACAAAACCTTCTCTAAAGGTGTGACAGGGACTGGACCCTCACCTCGCTAACATTGGACATGGTGTCCAATCAGGTGTCTCCATCATCTGCTTCATCTTCATCATATCTAATCTGCACCCTCCTCTCCTCCATCCTTGTCCCCTCTGTCTTTGCCTCCTCCCTGTTTGTTCCTCCGCCTTCCTTCCTGCTGCCAGATGACTAAACTAACGATTTCTGTTGCCCTCCACACACACACACACACACACACACACACCAAACCGACAAGCCAAGCTGAGTTTTACAATATATGACCACAAAAGAGGCTGACTGGACTGTGTGTGTCTGTGTGGTTTACCAGCATGGCTAACCAATACACAGTAAATGCAAAAATGGATGCCACACACACACACACAGGAATCCTCTGTCTCAGTCAAACCACACAACGTATTTGCATCAACTTCATTGTCATATAACAATGTACAAACAACGACTGTGTGTGTGTGTGTGTGTGTGTGTGTGTGTGTGTGTGTGTGTGTGTGTGTGTGTGTGTGTGTGTGTGTGTGTGTGTGTGTGTGTGCGTGCGTGCGTGTGTGCGTGCACGCGTGCGCCTGTGAGGCTTTGTCTCTCTAACGGTTGCTCTGTCACATGCATCCTCCTAGTTTCCTTCTTCCCCACTATCTTCTGTTTATTACAGCACGCGCGCGCGCGCACACACACACACACACACACACACACACACACACACACACACACACACACACACACACACACACACACACACACACACACACACACACACGAGCTAACAGACATTTTGAAACAGCCTCTGTGAGTTAAGCTGCGTTGGGTAAACAGCCGTTTGATCGTGTTTCATCCAATCAGAGCCCTTTGAGATCTCTCCTCTTTCTAATTGGCTGCTCACACTTCATCTCTCACCGCTGACCTCTGACCTCCTCCTCCTTCTTATACCTGTCAGTGTCACAACTTCCTGATGATAATTCACTGATCAGTTCATTCCATTGTTAGTTTTTATTCATCATCATTGTGATCATTATTTAAAAATGTGTTTATTTGCATTAGGTTATCAATTTTTATTCATCATCATTTTAGTTTTTATGTATTTCATTATTTTTTTATTTAGGTTTTTCTAAATGACTGAAATATTGTTCATTTATATTTTAATATTTTAATGATCATTTTATTAGGAACACCTGAAGTCGGCCTGTCATAAATGCCACATCATTTGATGATGTCTTCATGCTTGTGTTGTCAGACCCATGAACAGCTTCATGTCATAGGATGGACACGATAATACAAACACCTGTCATTACATCCAGAGTTGTAACTTGAGATAAAAAAAAAAAGAATGAATGTGTTTAAATATAAAAATCATTGAATTGAGTGATTCTTCTTCTCTTGGTCATTCTCCATCTTCACTGTGACTTCACTAAGAAACAACAGATGTGAAATTAAACTGAATCCAGTCCATCAGGGATTCTGGGCTCAGAGCCCAGAGCCCAGACTCCAGATCAGGGAGGGTTTCAGTGAGTCCAGTTTGTGGGTGATGGGAGGTCACCTGACCTGAGGCCCGGCAGAGAGTGATGGATGTGAGAACATTTCAGAGGGAGAGAGTCAGCATCACCTCCCCTGAAATCAGCCTGAACAGACCTGCAGAGTTTCCTCTGTTAAACTTTGCCTCCTCCTGATAACACACACTCAGACACACACTCTGTCTCTGCTGCGCTCACGCACACACTTGCAGCAGGTGTAGCCTTCAGATAACCAGAATCAGCTCTGGACAGAGCAAGAGAGACCAACAATGTGGACAAGTGGAGGGCAGCTGACGGGGCGTGATGGGCTCCAGCGTGACGGGTGGCGTTAAAAACAAGCATCACAGCAGGAAGGGAACAATACAAACTCAACAGTCCCATGATGGACACGCACTCGAACACAACGCAAATTGGAACAGCCAAACATCTGAGATATATAGACTGGGAAAGGACTGCAGGAGCAAGGAGAGGCTGGGGCAGGAGGCAGAGCGGAGTAAAGAACATCCAGGCACTGAAACCAAACTTTCATTTGATTTTAGCCAATAAATGATCAGTAAGATCCCCATGTGCTCATTTTCATCCCCAGCTGAGAGACCCATCTACAACATCTCCATGACAACAGGAGACAAACATGACTGTCCATCAGTTTGTAATAATGTGGGGTCATTGAACGCACCACTGATTTCACACTGATTACACACACACACACACACACAGTGAAGTGATAAGACTGCACAGCGTCTAGGAGATGACACACAGACACACGTGCACACATCTATCACAACTGGAGACGAGCGAATCAATGACATAACCAACGGGAGAGCAGCAGATAGAAACCAATAAGAGGTGACGCCACACAGATCCTGACAACATGTGATCTGATCAGCCCAAACGAGTTACTCAAACTCAACAAAACGTCATTCTGCCAGACTGAGGTCACATCACACACCCACATGATCTTTTGGCTGCAGCGGGCCAATGGCGGCAAGAGACAGGAGAAGTATCCTGTGTCAGACTGAGGATGATATAGTAACCACAGCATAGAAGCGTGTGATCTGATGTGGGACAGACACACACATGCATACAGTAGAATTTATGCTAATGTTTGGCAGTTTCTTATTTAAATGCTAACGTTTTTTACTTTGCACAAAGTACAGTTAAGGCTCATGGGAGTTTTTTGTCTGATGGTGAAAAGTCAGGGGTTATTCGAAGTTTCATCACATGGTACACGGGAACAGGAAATCAGAGGATGGCTTCAACCTGGCACCTGATCACAGAGACTCTGTGTTATCGATGAGCTGATACAAAAGGTGTGACAGTGAAATCAGAGGTAACAACAGGAAACACACACACGAACATGCAGCGCATCATAAATCATTCAGCGATTTTATCAGCATCAAAACAAATAAAAGAAGAGCTTGATCAGTGCAGCTACACTCCCTGTAGTGCAGCCGTGACACCAAAACAACACGTATGTATTCAAATCCAATGCAAATCCTTCTCTTCCTGACACAGCCTGTCCCTTGATGTGGCATTCAGGTGTCCACACTCAGGTACAGGGGATGATTAACGGCTGATTGACGCACAGTGTGGGGAAAGAGAGGCAGATGTGTGGAGTCATCCTCATCTGCCCACTGATGAAGCAGGAAGGAATGCAGCGCTGCTCTCCCCCTGCAGCTGTGAGACCTGGTGGCTCAAGACCAGGACCAGGAGCCCTGAGACTTTACCAGAGTGTATTTATGGAGCAAAGAGTCCTAGGTCTAGCAGTTTTCCTACACTGAAATAAAAGTTTCCGCTTCACAAAACAGCTCAGATCAACTTTACTCAGGAAAAGGAAAAACTAAAGCTAAAATTACACCCACATTGAACTTCCTGCAGTTATAATAAAAAGAACATGGAGGAATAAATGATTGCAGAATAAATAATCATGGGAAAGTAGTAAAAGTTTGTGTCAACACATGAGAATTAAACTCTTTCTTTAAATACTTTATTCTCTCAATGGAAATAATGACGGCGCCTGCAGCCTGTTACCCTCCTGCTGTACCAATTCATCATGACTCAGCATAAATACTGGACCTGCAGAGAACACCAGGTCTGGACTATGGTGGGTAGGTCAATTCAAGTACTCCAATTATAGTCAAAAAACTGATTATCCTTAACAGAGAAACAATCAGGAGACGCTCCCTGAACACCAGAAGTGAACGACCAAATGGATCCAGAGTCTCACATCCTCTGAACACGATGTTCATTAAGACAGGGGCCAACAGAGGAGAGAACACAAACTCACACAAGTTCAGAAACATACACTCACCTCGTAAAAAAGCCAACTGATATGACGACAGCGATTCAAAGATACTGTTGGATGCCATGAAAGATCGCCAGCCTTTTGTAATCTGCACAAACACACAAACAATGTATGGTCAAGAAGAGAATCCAAGATTCAAAACCACAAACCACATCTGTGAGTGTGAGTGTTAGATCGATAATCTAAACAACATGGGGGAATGTTGTGTTTGTGTTGAGTACATTCAAAAAGGTTTGACTATTTTGCTTTGCACAAGTCATTTGGATCCCAGCTCCAGGCCTGGATCTGTGTTTTTACCATGCTCCCGGTCTTAGACCCAGATGTGATTCTTCCTTCATCATCATCAGCATCATCACAAACGACTTTCAGCAGAGGACGGAAAGATTCAGATCAAATACATTAAAATATGTACTCTGAATCAGTCCCCACTTTCTGAGAGGAGTCTGCTAGCTTCCACATTCCTGTCACAAATCAAACACCAGGACTCTGATCCAGGAGTTACATGCTGGGTAGAGGTGTGTGATATTTTTGCAGTCTGTGCTGCACCACAGATGAAGACTACAACGAAGAAGGCCTTTCCTAGCAACATTTCCTGTAACATCAGGAAGCTGCTGCCGTGGGAAACACCCACCCACAGGTCTGAAGTTCAAAAGTTTAGTTTGGCAACAAGAACAACAGTCAATCATGAGGCTCAGCTGTAACTTTTGGCGGGAAATATGAAATAGTGATGCTCAGGTGGAGCTAATCATCATCATCATCATCAGACTGACAAGAGGCAAGAAGGAAAGAATGGGCAATGTGTCAGGTGTCATTTAAAGATGAACTGAACCCTACTCTGTGAAGGGTTGAGTACTGACATCCTGCAGTGGAGTGTGTGGTGGTGGAGCAGCCCATGGCCGAGCTCTTACCCAGCTGAGGAGTCCCAGTCCTGGGCAGGAGTTGGAGAAAAAGACCCCGGTGCAGAATAATCCACGAAGCTGAGACACGATCCGTCTTTCTTTCTCCGCCGCTGGTTTCTTCACTCACTCACAGCTCTTCTCTGCTTCCGCTGCCGGGCTCATCTTCCTTTATCTCTCAGCGCTCTGTGACTGCCTCCCTCGCTCTGGTCGCGGTTTGTGGTTCTCCAAATCCCCCTGCTGATGACTTTTGTCTTCAGTTGAGTCTCACTGACGTTCAGCATCAGCAGCTCATCTATCTGACAATATCAACAGCCACCTAGTTTGGTTTGTATTAATCTGGCATTGTGGCTTTGGACTAGGTGTGTGTTTTTGTGTGGGTGTGTGTGTGTGTGTGTGTGTCTGTGTATAATCAGACTAACCACCTGCCCTCTCAGCCAACAGTTCTCACTGAGGAAGTAGCTGTGGTTAGAGCGAGTGGAGCAGAGGGAGAGGACGTTGTGGTGTGTGTTTCTGAGCACCCATATGTGCGTTTGTGGTTTGTGTGTGTAGCAGAGGTTTGGACCGACTGCAGGTCTGCAGTACCACTGTGACCTCCAATGTGTGTGTGTGTGTGTGTGTGTCTGTAAATGTGATCCATCTCTATAGTTTGAACATTAATAAAACACTGACTCAGATCTGTGTGTTTTAAAGGACCAACATCTGGATCCTGTTCTGCTTCGTTCACACAGTCTGGTCTACACTGGTTCAGTAAACTGGTCCAGATTTCTTTCTCTCCACCCGCTGCTCTTGGAGCATCCTGAGGTCTTCTCAGACCAGATACCTGAACCACCTCTACTCTGGATGTCCCTTCATCCTCACCTGGTCTCCAGCAGCACAGGTGATGGTGCCCCATCTCTCAGAACACTGAAAGATACTTAACAGGCAGGTGTTAAAATCTTAATTATACAAACACACACACACGCCCAGAGGCAACTTGAGCCTCAAGGCCACGCCTCCTTACACCCCAACACCTGCACTGACACACGTCCTCCCCTCCTTAACTCCGCCTCTGCCACCTCAACACACCCTCAGACACACAAAGCGCAGACAGCTGCTGCCACACCTCAGCAGCTTTAGGTTTCTGACCCTCCAAATGAACCTGGTCCTCTTAGAGACGCATGACTGAGCACTAAGATGTTTTAAAACTACTTTCTGAGTGTTGATGTTTGGATCAGGATTTTAAAATCTTGACCCAGAACTCTCAGTATGCTTGGTCCTGGAGGACTGAAGGGTTGGTGGTAGAACCAGTGGACATCCTGCTATGTGTCCTGAGAGAGCACAGCGGGAAGCTGCTCACCAACTGACCCCTCCCAGACACAACATGACCTCCAGCTGCAACTTCCTGGGTCAGACACTGAGCCAGTCATTTTGGCAAGGACGGGAGAAGATCAGAGAGCAGCCCACAGATTCTCCTGCCCAAAGCCTAAACAGTCTGGAGCTGGTGCTAAACAGGCAGTCATGGTCCCCCCAGGATGAATCCATGAGTACGCTGAAGTAGGTCCATGTGATCCACATGGAGCCCCGTGTCACGTGACACAATCAGCCAATAAAACTCCTGATGGGCAGATATCTGCTGTGGATTCTTTTTTTTGTTTTTGTTGTTTTTACATTTGATGATAAACTGTGTCGAGCCTGGACTCTACAGACCCAGATGGTCCTTCAGTTTAAACGAGAGTTGGTTAAAGCTGGTTTTAATTCTCTGAACTGGTGGAAGAATCTGACTCTGAAGGAGCTTTAAATATGTAGAGTCCATCCTTTCTCTTTTTCTCCTCCTCCACCCCCCACAGAGCTCCCACGACTTCAAACCCCATCATGTCTAGACCCCGCTAACATGTGTGTGTGGGCACGTCGCTGTGTGTGTTCCTACCAGCTGCTAAAATACAACAGTTGAAGTGGCCTTTGAATTTATCAACAAACAGAACAGAGGATTTGAAGCTTCAGGCTGGATGCCGTCCAGCAGCCTCTGTCTGCAGACTGAACGGTCCACAGGGCCAGACTTTGAGTCATGATACTGAACCCCGTTAAAGGCTGTTGGCCTGTCTGAGCTCCATAAAACTAAATAATATGACTCCTGAGCAGCTGTCGTGAATGTCAGAAAAGTCCACTCAGCTTTAACGGCTTCAGAGGTGACGTCTGCCATCACAACGACAGGATAAAGGTCCACAGAGAGGGAGCCTGAGGTCACTGGACTGTCTGATCTTCAGAGTTCAATTGGTTTTCATTCATATAGTTCAGATGAGGTCTGTACTGTGATGAATGTTCATCTTATCACATGGATCAAGGAACACAGAAGGGATGATGGGAATGGAGGAGGAGGAGGCCATGAAGACACAGAAACAGAGAGGTCCTCCCGGTCGAGCAGCTGTTCAGTCAGTGTGAGAAACTCCTGGAAACACGTTTAGTCATCCTCACACTCCAACACAGACATGTCAGATATCTGTTAGAGAACATCTGTTGATGAACATTATAGAGTTTGCACAGTCTGTTAGTTGGGGGGGGCATAAAGAGAAATATTAACCTAAACCTGCAAGTCTTTGGACTGTGGCTGTGGGAGGCTCGAGGGTTAAAACAAAGAACCTTCAACAGTCACCCACAGTGCTAACCACTCTAACATCATGTTGCTGAGCTTCAATAAAATCTAAAGAAAACTACACAATCTACACACACAGGCTGCATTTTCAACCCTCTGATCCACTGAGCTCTGATAGGGTGTGTGTGCGTCTGGCAAGCAAACACACACATGCAGGCACAAAGAGATGTGTCATCATGAGAATGTTTCAGAGAGAGATGTGAGGGAGACTGTCGCCTCCATTGTGATGAGTCAGCACCAGGAGGGGGATTCTTCCAGTAAAACACCCCCCCCAGCACACACACGCGCACACACACACACACGCACACAGCTGGTGCTGTCATTCCACACACTCACAGACAGGGTTGTGTGTGTCATCATTCAGTTAGGCAGCTGCACATATATACACACACACATACATACATACACGCGATGTGGTGTAAACACCCATAATCCAGATTCAGGATAAATCATCAAAATGAATGTGTTACCCTGGAAACCAATGACATCATGCCTTTATTGGGCCTATTTTGTACTTAGAACAACAGTATTATTATTATTTTGTTATGTCAGTAACGAATCAACATTATTAACAGTTTGGTGCTTGTATTTATGATTTCCTGTTTTATTTTGAAATGATTTTCCCTTCCCCTCATGTATTTGATAGCGGCCTCTCACCAAACGGCTCATGTTCTTCCTCCTTTTCTGCTTCCTGTTTGGAGCCGTGGAAACAGCGTTGAGGCCCATGAACGTCTCGACATCTGGACACAATGATGACACAAGGAGCGGCTGCAGAAAGCTCATCAGTCACCTGACAACCAAACACGAGACAACCAGGGTCAGCAAAGCTCATGCTTTTATTGTGAAACAGAATGAGACCTTAATTAAAAAAAAAGTGACTCCCGATCACCTGGAAGGGCTTTAATACCAGGTCTGAACACACAGATGCACTTTATGCTATCTAAGGCTAATGAGATCATGACAGTCTGAACGTTTACTGTATCTCTCTCCCCCTCCTCTCCCTTCTCTCTGTCAGTACGTAGATTTGGGGGGTTGGCAAACAGACCATGGCAAATGTGATAATTGGTCCCAAGTGGTCTTCAGGAGAGGATTTTGTGTGTGTGTGTGTGTGTGTGTGTGTGTGTGTTTTAAAGGTTTTATTTGTTTGTTTGTTCATTCTGAAGAAGAGTTTCTTTTTTTTCTACCTCTGGAAAGTTTAAGTGGAAAAAGTTCACAGGAAGTTGGATTAAAGTGAATTTCAGTCGATCCACAGTAGAGACCGAGTAAAGACATCAGCAATAAGCCTAAAGACTAAAGACACAGTAGAAACAAGAGACTCTAATTTTATATGTGTGAAATGAAGCTACATGTGAAAATACCTGACCTGTGAGGTCAGAAGGTGGAGCCAATCCCAACTGACAACAGGTAAGAGGAGGGGATGCATGGACAGGTACCGGTCAGATTATAATTGATGTGAATGATAGGAATTGGTGATAATAAAACATGGACCTGGACTCTGACAGTCCACCACCTCTTCACCTGCAGCTTGGCTCATTTTGAATTTGAAAACTTAATTGACGTCCAGCTTCTGCTGCCTGTGAAAGTAGAATCTGTTTCCTCCTCACGTTCCTGTGACTGATCAACAGCCCCCAGAGGAACCACCACGCTGATGGATATACGACTCAGAGGGGACGAGGGGGGGTTTATTACCGTGGCACATGTACCCCCTCGCCCCCCAGTACGAGGACTAACGCTGCTGACGAGCCTCGGCTGAGCAGAATACGCACCCTGTGTTTGACATTTATGGCATGACGACTAAATTTAAAGGTGTGCTTGTGGAAGAGCTCATTCTGTAACGGCCCAGTTTATTGTTTTTTATTGTTTAGGGCCGGACTGACTCTTTGTGTCCGTTTGTGTGTCTGCGTGTGTGGATGTGTGTGTGTGTGAGTGAGTGAGTGAGTGTGTGTGTGTTTATGACATAAAAGCAATTATGGCTGACACACTTACTGTATATTCTGTGAGTGTGTTAATGACTACATTAGACTACAACTAGCACTTACATTGTGAAAGAGCAATGACCTGTGTGTGTGTGTGTGTGTGTGTGTGTGTGGGTAGTAATACCTTAAACCACATTACAACTTGATCTTACACGACCTAACAGTATTACAACCTTATTACCTGACGTGTGATACAACCATCACTAATGGTCTATTGACAAAACGACACATATGCACACACACAAACGTTTCCCAAGCTGGATTCAAACCAGCAACCTCACTGTGCCAGGTCATGTGACCAGACAAAGACAGAAGAGAAGCAGTAAAGAGAAAGTCACTCTGAGCGGTCAACAGAGTGTATCAACAACTAGCTGCAGAGCCAGTAATCACCCCAAACATAGATCAGCATCACACACACAGACATACACACATGGACTTAAACAATAGGACACACGCCGCTTTGGTTTGCTGCATGTTTGGCGTGGAAAACACCTTCTGCATCTGTCCTCACATCTCTCTGCCTTCTGACATCAAAGCTATTTGTGACGCTTCCACCAATTATAAAGCAGCACACACGCTGCAAACAGAGATACACAAACGGACACACACGTGGCATTTGCAGCAACCTGATCATTGGCGTGTTAATTTCAGACTGTTTTCTGACAAAAGACTGCCACTCTTTTAGCCCTCAAATTACACCCACCCACACACACACACACACACACACATACACACACACACACACACACACACACACACACACACACACACACACACACACACACACGATGTAATTACAGGTAAAAGGAGCTGATATGAGCAGCAGGTGGCTGAAACATCAGAATGGACCTTTAAACAGACCTGAGGGACGCAGGTTCATCAGCAGCTGGCTTCAGTCAGGCTCCGCCCCCTGATGAGCTCACAGCATTTTCAGTAAACGCGCACACACCTGACTGTCTGTCTGTCTGACTGTAAGACTAACTGACCGTCTGTCTGTTTTACTGTCTGACTGACTGTCTGCCTGTAAGACTAACTGACTGACTGTTTTACTGTCTGACTGACTGTCTGCCTGTAAGACTAACTGACTGTCTGTCTGTCTGTCTGTTTTACTGTCTGACTGACTGTCTGCCTGTAAGACTAACTGACTGTCTGTTTTACTGTCTGACTGACTGTAAGACTAACTGACTGTCTGTCTGTCTGTCTGTCTGTTTTACTGTCTGACTGACTGTCTGCCTGTTTTACTGTCTGACTGTAAGACTAACTGACTGTCTGCCTGTTTTACTGTCTGACTGACTGTAAGACTGTCTGTCTGTCTGTTTTACTGTCTGACTGACTGTCTGCCTGTAAGACTAACTGACTGTCTGTTTTACTGTCTGACTGACTGTCTGCCTGTAAGACTAACTGACCGTCTGTCTGACTGCCTGACTAACCGACTGTTTGTCTGTCTGTCTGCCTGTAAGACTCAGCGTCGGTCTGTCTGTCTGACTAACCGACTGTCTCTCTGACTGACTAACCGACTGTCTGTTTGTCTGTCTGTCCTGCAGTACTCCAATTAGACTGTAGCTAATTAAGGCTAGCATTAACATCTAACTGCCTGTTAGCATCGTTTGGATTCGGTTAATCAATTTAAATTTGAAAAACGGTGATAAACTTAAATGTTATCGGCTCTTAAATAAACCCATTCCGTGTCTTTAATTTTCCTCTCAAGTTAAATTCGCGGGATAAAACTCTGCTGAAGTCGAACAGACGTGCTAACATTCAGTGGCTACTTTACCAGCCGTTCCTTTTGGAAAGGTGACCACGCCCACAAGCACGTCATCAGGTCGACAGGTTATCTTTTCCCATCATGGCTCCCTTTGTAATTAAAACCAAATAAAACCAAATGTTCTGAGTCGAAATAACATATTTTAATATATGTATTCGTTTTTAAATATCTATGAGGAAAAAAAATTTATTGAATAGAAATGTAAAAACTGAAGTGCCGTCTGCTGACGTCATCAGTTACACCAGCGCTTCCACTCCGTTCTATTGTGTTCTACTGTCCTTTATTGTCTGTGCTCTTTTGTCTGATTTAAAACTTTCTATTGTCTTCTATTTTCTCTTCTACTGTGGTGTTACTTTACAGCTCTGACATTTACGCACTGCTTACACACACACACACACACACAAACCACAGTTGTGAAAAGACTTTTGAGGTCACAGTGTGACTGCCAAGAGGTCTGTGGTGAGTGGCTGGCCTCAATGTTGGACCAGCCCAACACACACACACACACAATTTGTTGTATCTCACAACAATGACAATAAAGCTGCTTCTTCTTCTTCTAAGCCAGACTGTGTAGATGCCTGCGTGCATTGTGTTTTATTTAAATTTAAGACGTGCCCTCTGGACAGATGGTTCCTGTTGTCGACATCTTCCATCATGTGACCTTAAATTCCACTGAATCATGTGACTGATCTGTTTGGTGATGTCACCACCCCCAGCAGTGCTCCTGTGCTGATACCTCAACTCATTATCTGACCAGCAAAGGAATCCGCCCCCTAACGATGCTGATCCAAGTTGATGGTTGTCATAGTGACACAGATGTCGTCAATCACTGCAGTCTCGGCCCCACCCCTTTTTCAATTTTCAGATTGGTTAGAAAGTAGGTGGAATCAGATGCTGCCAAGTTCGCAACGACGGAACAGCTTTAAAATGGCTCCCCAGAAAATGAGCCAGCATGTTGCCCATGGTTACTGTGGAATCACTGACGTTGCACAAAGAAACCTGAGAAATGAAGTGTTACGATAAAAAACCCAATGTTTTTCCTCTGAACTCGTCACCATATTGGTCTACATTGATTCATTCTGGGGTTTTTTATCCAAATATTGGACTTTTACCTGGACTTTTTGGATGCTGATTCTCCGTTAACAGTATTTCCCTCCTGTAAAAAGTACATTTGTCAGCGGGGGTCAGTGTGTGCTTCATGGACCTGGACCAGGTCCCAGCAGGACTTGGGGAAGGTGGTAAGATACTGAGGCTGCGGAGCATTTCCTGAAGCAGCAGCCGAGTCCTGGCAAAGACTTCATGTGTTACTGGAACAGGCAGTTGTGAGCAATTTGAACATCTGCTTTTAATATGATGTGGCCTGCTACTAGCTAAACACGCACACACACACACACACACACACACACACACATACACAAACACATATACAGAGAAACACAAACACACACATTGCTCGCTACCAACTAGTGCTGGAATTGAGCTGTTGAGCACATATTACACACTTTGTGTCTGCATCATTTTGTGGAAAACCTCGTGACTCAATCAGTGTTACTGCCCTTTGTGTGTTGACAGTGAGCCCTAAAGGTCAAGGGTAACACGACCTCAACAGTTAAAATCTAATTAAATGTGAAATATAAAACTAAAAGGCAGCATAAAGCCTTAAACTCCATAAAAGTGGATGTAGACTATTAGGGGGACAACTCCACTGGTTGGGAGAAGGGTTAGGGTTAATACAATTATTGAAGTCTATGGGAAAATGCAACATTTTCCAGATGAGTTTATGGTCTCAGTCTGCAGCTGCAGCTACTTAGTTCACACAGGAAGAAGAAAAAAAACTCCACAAACAGCATGGCGGCTGCAGCGACAAGTGACTGTGGACTTATTGTGCGCACTGACAGTTATATGATGGTGGCTGAGAGGAAAACAACAAGAAGCAAAAGCATCACAGAGGAGTGTGTGTGTGTTTAACCACAGACAGTATGTCTCCTTGTCTACCGCCCCTCAAATAAATTCTATTCTGTTGTTTTTCCACTAATACATCTACTGGAACAATCAAATATATTGACCAACGCACACACACACACACACACACACACACACACACATAAACAGATAAGTCTTGTCATACACTTGAGATGTGTATTGGTTGAGTTCAGTACAACTGGGCCGATATGCAACATTATCTGGTCACATACTGTCTCCACTATGGACACACACACACATTTAAAGAGAAACAGTTATGTGTAGACACACGCTCAAACACACATACAGATGCACACACGGACCTTCGATACACATTTGCACAAGCCGTGCGTCTGCTGGTCTGGGCCCATTGATCCCAGGTTCAGAGCTCGAGGCTGTGAATCCAGCCCAGATAAGGAACACACACACCGACACACAGACTCCAGCCACAGCTGTAGTTGCAGTTTCTCTAATTGTTGCTAATCCCGAGCTCTGACGTCCATCTTTTGATGTGAGAATCATTTGCCCTTCGTTTACTCATTCCTTCATCTTCTTCCTCTGATCTGTTTCCGGGTCATGGGGGGTTCTGGAGCCAATCCCAGCTCAGTCTGGGCGAGGGGCAAGGTCACCCTGGACAGGTCTCCAGTCCATCACAGCGACAGAGACCAACAATCACACTGGCACACGTGCCAGTCCAATCTGTCTCATGATCCATGTGTTAAGTTGTGCGTCCAGCTGTGAGGTGGCGGCTCAGCTGGGTCACTTCCTGTTCCACAGTAACATCATCTGTGTCACTGCTCAGGTGTGAACACAGCTCACACCGTGGTCATCTGACAGATTCACTGTCTATCCGCAGCTCCGCACACGGAGGAGGAGGGGGGAGACTGATGGCATCACCCTGTCCTCCTCGAGGGACCACTGATACCCTTTTAAGGCCTCTCTCTCCCTCCAGTCGATCATCCCATTAGTAAATAACAGATACATAATTTATTAAATATCCTCAGATACATATTTCAGCATTGAATTACCAGGCATGGGAAGAGAGGGGGGGGTGTTGCTGACACATGCATCACTAACTGTTTAACAATGTGAACTGTATTTCAACACATTGAATAATGATATCAAGAATGATCAAGAAATGATATCTAATTTTCAATAGAATTTTGACTCATTTATTTGTTTAGCTCTTGATTTAAAAATATTCTTTATTGTGTTTTTACATCAGTTTGTTGTACTTTTAGTTTTTAAACATCTTTCTCTTTTGTTGCCTCTCCACTTTGTCTGATTGAATGTGATTGGTGAGAAATTTGTTGCATGTTCCTGCTGTTCATTAATTTGAAATAGGAAGTTGGAGTATCATAAGAAAGTTTGGTTTTGCTTAAACAGAAACGAGCAGCTGAACTTCCTCCAGGAAACTGATGTCAGTGTTGACAGAAGTTTACTGCCCCCTGCTGGGAGACACGGAACTGCAACACAGCAGCTCCTTTGAGATTTAATTCAGTTATTAACAAAGAATTTAATTTCATGATGACACGACGAGCCGTAAGGAAGGATTTAATTTAATGCTAATCAGGGGGCAGCTCCTCTGGTCAGACTCTATTGAAGTCTATGGGGAAATGTCCCTCCTCCTCCCTGATGAGTTTATGGTCTCAGTCTGAAATGCAACATGATGTTCATCATTCCAGAGTGAGGGCCTCTTGTTTTCTGTCAAACTGGCATCTGCAAAGTAAAAAATTTTGTGCTTTTGTATATTTAATTTAATTTCAGAATCATGTTACAATCATGGTTTTAGTGTTTTGTGGCACAATTATAAAAGAGTAATTGAAGAAAAAAGGAGGATGAGATTCTGCCGACATAATTTAATGACATACCTTAAAAAATCACAATAAAATAAAGTAAAATGTTGACAAATAAGGAAAATTAACATCAAAAATAAAACACATCTTTCACTGTGCTTTAAACCACATCCTCTGCAACCTGGAACACACACACACATTCACACTAACACAAGTGTTTGCGTGTGTGTGACGCATTACATCAGAGAGTTTGCAGAAGTTGTCGTTTCACACAAAACGGCTGCAGCTTTACCACAACCGCAACTTCAACCATAACACACAGACACACACATTCACTTCCTCCCCGGGCAGCAGAAAAGTGTCAGTGAGGAACAAGCAGCGAAAATAAAAACTCACATTTTTAACTTCGGTTTCGCACAATGTTCATCTGAATAAGTCAGACAGAGAACTGATGATCGCTGTCACTCCACTGATTTCATATTCATTTATTAATTGAAGCATCAAAACTTTCATATTGAACACAATAAATCTGACTCCTGGTTCTCACAAAGACAGAAACACACCTGTGAACACACACAGGTCATTTCACACACACCTTTACCTCCCTGACCCCCCCCATCACCTCAGACTAATGTGTGAATATTTATTCATATTTGATGCCACTTTAGATAAAAATCAATGAGGTAATCAACTTGTCGTTATGAAATCTGGCTTTTGCATATTCACATCATTAAAGACACATCCATCCACGCCACCACCGCCGACCTACGTTTAATTAGTTTGAGCAAACTTATCGAGCTGCACACACACACACACACACACACACTGCGATTGTGCTGAATCAGTATAATTTTCATCAACCTGGTGTGTTGCATGCTGGGAGAATCTCCTGTCCTTTCCTGTTTCCCCCTCTCCTCCTTGCCTCCTCACTTGCTTCCTTCCCTCCTCTCCTACCGGCCTCCTCTTTGACATGGTGAAGACCAGGACAACAATCAGGACCAGGTGTGTGTGTGTGTGTGTGTGTGAGTGTGTGTGTGTGTGTGTAAGTGCCTTTGAAGCAACTCGCTGAGCCTCTAGTGGCTGATGGAAAACCTCTCATGTGTCAAAATGACCGCATCACCTCTCACTACACACGCACACAGACACACAGAAACACAGAAACACACACACACACACACACACCCATAGTCCTCACAAAGCCACAGTGCATCTTGGGAACCATTAAGGAAACCGGAGACCACCGCAGTGGGCAAAGGACACAAACAGAGGGAGAGAGGGAGATAGAGATGGATGATCAGGAGGAGAAGAAGGAGTGATGAAGATTCTGGACTGAGACCCTCGTCCGGACTTCCTTTTCCTCCTTTTAACTCGACCCTTTCTCCTCCTCCTCCATCATCTTCCTCTCTGTGATGCCATCTGATCTCTGTGGATCAAGTGTCCTTTCTCTGCTGTAATTAAAGTCCAGCTTACTGCAGTCCGCTGTCACCAGACTCCTTCATGGCTCCTCTCTCCTCCTCTCCTCCTTCCTTCCTTGCATCCTGTCCCCTCTCAGGTAAAGAAAGCTGCTCTGGACAAAAAAAGAGGATGACAGGATGACTGATCTGTGGAGGCGGGATCAAAAGGTCTAATTATAGTCGGCATGGCGATGTGATAGCCAGGAAGTATCGTCTCCCACCACCCAAGACTGGGATGATCACGTGATGTGGTTTCACCTGAACAGGCAGATTGATGAACGAGTTATCACGTTCCACTCAGCAGGGTTTTACTTCACACACCGATAATGATCCAGGTGTGTCCAGGTGAGAGAGGAGGAAGTTACATACTGTTAACTTTACATGGACACAAACAGGAAACACATAATGCAACACAACAAGAGCATGAAGCAGCTGTTGCTCGCTCTTTGTGCACCCACTGGGCTCTTATTTTGAAGGAGCAGTCATCCTCTTCCTCCTCACAACTTTTGAAGAGCAAGCTGATTCTCATGCCTCTGGAGAGACCAGAGTGATGATGATGATGATGATGAAGATGATGAAGCTCCACACTCATTAACAGTCCATCATAATGTGGCTGCAGCAGGCTGATGATGCATTAAGACCACTCAATGTGTGGCCGTTGTCTTCAGTCTGTGATCACTGATGGACTGTGTGTGTCTGTGTGAGTCCATTTCCAGAAAACGCACACAATACACTTAAAGTCTCAGTCTGTCTGAGGAGACTGCTCTGCTGTAATGTCACTGTAAAGAGATCACGATTACACACACACACACACACACAGTGTGGGGGTGAAGGAGAGACAGTGAAGGACAGAGGTTCCTCCATTAGAACTTACAGTAAACCTTCATCTGACTGGAAATCTCATTTCTATACTTTTATTTTTCAATTACTGAGGATGTTCCCTGAAAAATACCCCCCGACCAATAACCATCACCCCCCACGTCCCTTTGTCACAGAGAAAGTCTGAGTCCATTTAAACTGCTGCCTGCTCCTCATTCTCTGAGCTAACAGACGTTAAATACTGAACCAGTGACATCATTCATCCATTCACCCATCCAGTCTGAGGGAGAGGAGGGAGGAGGAAAAGATGAGAAAGACAAATAAAAGGAGAAAGGTGAAGAAGAGGCCTCCTCCCCTTGGCTCCTACCTAGTATGTGCAGGAATTTAGTATTTCCTGTCTGCCAGGCTCCTCCCCCTGCTCACCTGTTTTGGGGCCCAGCTGACTCCGCCTCCATGTACCCGTCAGCTGGATGTTGTTATTTACAGCAGAGTTCATCGTCTTGTTGGCGGATCCCAGTGTGGCCGAAAACCTCAGAACAAGCAGAGCTGATTGATCTCTGAGTTTTTGGGAAGCGAGCGGCCTACACCTCCTCTGACCTGCAACTTTACAGTTATTGGGGTTGTTTAAGGGAAGCGGCTCCGGGGGGAGGACGGACCGCCTGTTGTACCGCCGTATCACATTCTGCTAGAGGGAAACACGAGCAGAAATCTTTAAGAGACAGAAAGGGTCCACGTAGATCTCCAGGGCTCGGATACACTACGCTCCACATGGATCGCTGCTCAGCCGATCCCTGGTGAGTGTTACAGTTTGTGTGCGTGTGTTACTAAAGAAAACCTCTGATCATCATCTCTGATTCTGGAGTCTTTAAGTTAAAATTAGTTTGATTCATTCCCTTGTATTTATAGAACCCTACATCTTTATTCATCTGTATTTCCTTTCATTTATTTCCACATCTGGAAAAGCGTGTGTCCAGATGTGGCGTCCTGTTTGGCTCCAACTCTTTGTCTCAAACCGAGCCTCATCTCCTCATTATCACCCCGTCTCTTTGTTGCCATGACAAACCAGCATCTGTATGGTTGTGTTTATGTGTGTGGGTCTGTTTTGGCATTTGGCTGCTGTTATTTGTTTGTGTTTGCCCGTAGTTGGTTCCGCTGGGCCGCCTCTCCTCCAGCGTGTCACGACCAAACGTCTGAGAGAGCTAACGGGAGCCCTCACGGGGTCTCTGAGAGAGAGAGAGAGAGAGAGAGAGAGTGTCTATTAACAGCGTGAAGGCACTTAATTTTTGTATATGTCTGTATGTGTGTTTGTTGCATCACAGGTTCCCCAGGGTCAGAGTGAAGGGTGCAGGAGGAGTACAGTGTGTCAGGTAAATAAACACACACACACACACACACACACACATACAGGGTCTGTCGACAAACTAGCCGGCTGAAACCAAATCACTGTGGGGCTACAAGGAGGTTTTGTGTGTGTGTGTGTGTTTTAGTGTAGCTCTGATGTGAGCTCACACCAACAGAACACACTCTCACTCTGTAATTGAAGGTAATTAGAGTCCGGTGATGTGGGAACAAGAACAAACGTCAACACTTTAAAGTTTATCCTGTCCACACACACACACAGATCCTTCTCTACGACTGTTGATGATGATGATTATGTCATCACTGTGTCTATGGCGCTCATTGGCTTGTTTTTAAGTGGTTACCATAGCAATGTGTCATGATGCTTCTATGTCACAAAATGAACTGAATCTAAATGAGACAAACTTTATTTATAAGCACGCACACACAGATATTTGAAATGCTCCTTTGTGGACAGCGACGACTGACGAGAACAGGTTGTGTGTCTGTGGTTGTGCGACAGCCGACGACAGTAACAGTGATTTCCTGTCAGTCTGCAGAAACACAACAGGATGAATCCTTGTTACTGATGACGACAATTACTGAATCTCTGATGAATCTGATGCTCACCAACACAAGCATCCTTTGTTTAGAGACACAACACCTGAAATGAATTAGGAATAATTCATCAGTAATCAGTTATCCATCAGCTGATGGATAACTGATTCTCAATTTTCACTTCTGTCACAAAGCAGCTGGTCCTCCTGCTCTGTGACGGACGATCAGCTGATGGATCAGCTGTTATTGGAGCCTGAGACTCTGATCGGTGTCTGTTGTTGTCTGAAGCCTCATTAACAGAAACACAGTGACACTCAGGTTCAGTCTCTGATGCTCCTTTCACTCTTTTCATTTGCACTCAATCAGCTGTATTGATCTGATTCACACACGCACACACACACACACACACACACACACAGGGGAGAAATAAAAGGAGAGAAAAGGGGAACAGATCAGAACGGGCAGGAGAAACTTGATCCATCCATCACCTCTGAAAGAGTGACCTGTGTGTGTGTGTGTGTGTGTATGTGAACCTCCTGTTGTGGCTGTTTGTGTCAAGGGAAGGGAAACTTAAATCAGCAATTAAGGTAAATAATTAACGAGTTGAGTGATGTATTATTAATGAGACTGACGGACTAATTGCCCTCCGCTCTAAACGGACAGATAACACCTGAAGATGGGGGGGTAAAGATAAAGACTGAGAGGTGCAGTCAGAGGAGGAGGAGGATCCAATGGAGAGAGAGAAGGTGGAGGGAAACATGGAGGAATCATGGGAGTAACCAGAAAGAAAAGATGATTCTGACAGGTGTTCATCGTCACCATCGTCTGACAGCGAACAGCCTCAGACTCTAACAGACTCCTGTTTGGCGCTGAGGTTGCCAGGTTTGGTCAACATGTGTCCTCAAATGAAACCTAGCTGGACTGACAGCGTAGCTGAGTTTAACCAGGGGCCCTGAACGCCTCGTTAAAGCAGATCAATGATGTTCCTTCTGATTGTTAAAGAAATGAAACGACGCTCTGACTCACCTGCGTGTGTCGTCGTCCTGAGCGGCTGCTGCTCTGTGCTGTCGCTGTCTGGGCTCGGTCTTGTTAAGCTGGGGGAGGTAACCTCTGGACTCCAGGCGGACCGGCGGACTTTGAAGTCCTGCAGCTAATCTTTATGGCCAAGGACAGAGGACACAATGGAGGCTGCAGCAGAGATAGGAGGAGATAGGAGGAGGTGTCGTAAGAACCTTTATCGTTCGCCTGGACTCACACGAGGAGGCTGTGGTCCGACTGAAGGTCGGATCCTGATGGGCCCACGTCTTCTAACGCACAACAAACGTACAAACTTTTTAAATAACACAAGAGAAAGTTAGGCCACGCCCCCAGTCAGGCTGAACTTTAGCCATAATTAGAGCACTAAAGAGCATTGAACCCATTTTGTCTGTCCACCATCACTGTATTGAAGTCTATGGGAAAATGCCCGTCCTTCTCCCTGATTTATCAGCTCAGTAAATGTTTTCCTGATGAGTTTCTGATCCACCTGCTGGTCCAGGGCTGTTGATGCCTGAACCAGTTTCAACGTTCAGTTGATGATGTCACCCTTCCTTCTGCTGTCTGTATATAAACCACAGTCCACAGCACCGTGCTGTAGTCTCTCTCTCTCTCTCAGTGTTATAACTGATGCCACAACCATTATGTGGTCTGTGGGTTGCTCTCTCTTTCTTCACCTCCATTTTTTTCCCGCTCCCCTCTGTCGGCGTCTCTCCCTCCCTCTCTCCTGGTTTGTCAGGACACGGCGAGCTGTGGTCAGAGGGAATTGTGGGAGGAAGAGGCAGAGAAATAAACACCACATCCCGACGAGGGTCGTGTCAAACCTGCCTCATTATCAGCACAGACCTTTTGTGTTCATCTGCGTGTGTGTGTGTTGTTTTGTGTCTCTGCGTCCCCAGAGGCTGCATTCCAGTCCAGTCTGCATCCAGACAAGTCGACACACAACTCTTGGTTTGTTCCAGCGTGACGTTCACTAACTGCACATTTCATTCTTCAGCCCTGCAGACTGACCACAAACAAACTTCCTCCATACTCTCAATAACTTCACTCAGCTCTGTCATGCTCTCCAGATGATCTACCTTCTCAGTTTTCAGACCTGGTTTGTACTGTTTGGGTCAGTCCTGACTATAGCCTCCCGAGTCAGGACCCCTGTTGTCTCAAAGAACAGATCCAGACTGTCCACCTGGACATGAACTGGACTCATTTCTCTAGTTTGGGTGACAGTTAGTGTTAGCATGCTGCTAAAACAGAACATGGAAACTACTGCATTTCACAATAAAAGCCTGTCACCTGTTTGATCCCTGTTTAACAGGAAGATGTGATATTTAAACTTTCTGTGCTGATTCTGGCTGAAGTCAAACTCTAACATGGCAATTCAAAGAACACACACACACACACACACCCGTCTGTTGTTTAAATGGAAGTCAACATATGGATGTCTTCTCTCTCTCTCCCCCTTTCATCTTCTATCTCGCACATCCTCCATCTCTCTCAATTACTCTCCACCCCGTCCCCGCCACCGCAACCACACCCCCCCACCCCCACCCCTTTCCCCATCTGTGAGCGATTCAATTGGATTGGAAGCCAATCAATCACGGCGAGTATCGAGCCGTGATTGGATTTGGCCGGGGCTGATGGGGTGAGGTGGGTGGGCGGGAGGGGGGGCTGGTTTGATTTTAGCTCTGCTCCAATGAAGGTGGATCTGATGTGTTATTGCTGTGGACGTTCAGACAGGGCCGTGTGTGTGTGTGTGTAGGTGGGAGCTGGATGGTGTGTGTGATTGTGGCTGACGTGTGTCATGGTTTGAGGTTTTGAAGCGATGCCAGATCAGACTGAAGTCCAGTCATCTGTCACATGGAGACGTCCTGGTCCCGTCTCCTGTTACAGCTCAGGACTGAGCTAATCTCATCGCTTCCTGTATGCGTAGCTCCATAATGAACTAAACTCACAGGTACATTGACTCGGTCCATGCTGGAGGTGGAAAAGACTTCATTCATACATCGTAGTCCATGTTGTCCCAGATCAGGCCCACACGAGACCACATGCTTCTTTTTCTGGCCCCAGGTTCCACGGTTCCTGATTTCCCAAGTCTGACACAAACACAGCACAAGGAGGTGATTTTCAGAAGGTGGGGGACGGCGGGGGGGGGGGCTCAGACTGGTCTGGTCCCTGAAAACCACAACTCCACCCCCAACTGGGTATCCAGTTCATTTCTCTTCCTCTCTGTCACTGAGCAAACTGAGATTTATCCTCCTTATAAAAACTCTCTCTGAAATGATAACACACACACACACACTAATGAGACTCCTTGCCAGTGTATGAGTGATGGCTGCATTAGTTCTGTGGAGAACCTCCTCTATGACAGTTATGATGCTAAAGGATCTCAGTCTGTCTCACACACACACACACACAGACTAAAAAAGTCACGTTAAACTCCATCTAACATAGAACTACAGTTCAGGAAAATTCAAACCAGATGGATTATGATCATTAATTTTTTTAGAAACATGATGTGACTGAACACACACACACACACACATTTTAGCGGGCTCTGACACCAGTGCTAAACTGTAACCACAGATAATGCTGTGAGGAGACGCTCGATGCTAATTCACTCAGGCTAACCTGCTTAGCACTGACCAGTCACTCTGCATGTGTGCATGTCCGACTGTGTAAGTGAGAGAGGAAGGAGTGTGTTTGTATGTTTTCCTTCTCCGTGAGTGTGTGTGTGTGTGTCTAACAACCTGTCTATGTCTATTGTGGATGTGTGTGTAACCCATTTAGTGCCCCCCATACATATTTCTCTGCTGTAACATGAGCAGCAGCTGTGGAGCAGATCAATAGAAATGGTTCTTTGTTAATGAAGACGTGTGTGTGTGTCTGTGTGTCTCTGTGTGTGTGGGGGGGGCACTTAAGCAGACCACTGTGTCTGACCACAGTGGTCAGTCAGTGGACAATTTATACAGCCCACAAAAATTCACCACCAACACACACACACGCACACACACACACACACACACAGGGTCAAGGACATCCACCTATACCACAGTCTGTTACTGATACGCCACAAAGATCAGATTTTCTCATGTGAGCTAAATGAAATGAATATATTTAAGGTCTGAGAGAAACTTTTCATGATATTTGACAACGGAACTAATCCATAAATATAAATAAAAAACTGCAGGTCGCCTGATATAGTTTTCACTAAAACATTTACGATCAAAACATATATAAAGATAAATAAATCCTGACCGTGATTGTCTTCTTCAGGCCCAAATCTGCTCCATCGTTCCCACATTTCATGTATTGGTGTCAGATCTGCAGAGGAGAAAGAGTCGCAATTCAGAAAGCAAAGAAATGTGTCTTAAAAGAAGATGATGAAGAGAAATATGGAAAATAAACACCATTATTTTAGTATGCAGTATGCACTGCTCAGATTATATTGAAGTCTTTCCTAATGAGTTTATGGCTGATGGCTTGTAATCCAGCACAATGTTCATTTCTTAAATGATGGCAGTGTATTAGGGCCTGATATTTGCTTTCTAATGTGTATCATCGTATTATTTATATGTAATACAGAATAATGAGAATATATTCCTGATCCTGATCATTGTCGTTTAACAATCAGCTGTTCACCTGGATCCATCAGAAACAATGTGTGTTCCTAATAAACTGATCTCTGAGTGTATGGCTAGCTGTTGGAATGTGTTTGTGACTTCAAGAAAACTCTCATCATCATCATCATCATCATCATCTCAGTGACAGTGCCGCCTCATTAGCATATTGAATTCATACTTCGCTCACATAAAGTGATGAGTGTGCATGAATCTCTGGGTCAATATTTCATTTATGCTCCATTTGCACAATCAAAATGGGAGATTTGCAGGTGTGTGTGTGTTTGTATGATAAGAGGACAGTTAATGATTAAAGTGTGATTAGATCAGGAACACTGTGTATGTGTGTGTGTGTGTGTGTGTGTGTTAACTGGAGTTCAGAGTTTAAAGTCTCAGCAGCACTAATTTACCTGCATCATAAACTTGACCTGACCATCAGAGAAGCTGCATTTTCCTTATTAGAGAATTACGAGCCCAGTTTTCAAAATAAAAGCAGTTATTTATCTAGAAGTCAAATATATGAAGATTCGAGCTTCATCTGAGACCCGTTCATGTTTCAGTCTGCACCAAATGTTCAACCTAATGTGATTAAAAACACCCAGACGTTCACATGAAACTGAGACTGTCGATCCAGAGGTTTGGAAGACACAGGGAGACATGAGGAGACATGGAGACAGGGAGACAGGGAGACATGAGGAGACATGGAGACAGGGAGACAGGAAGATATGGGGAGACATGAGGAGACATGGAGACAGGGAGACAGGGAGACATGGGGAGACATGAGGAGACATGGAGACAGGGAGACAGAGAGAGACTGGGAGACAGTGTCTTCCTGTCATGTCACTTCCTGTTTGCTGCAGCAGCAGTTCATCATGTTTTGGATTCAGACCCTTGATGATGCTGGTCATTCCTCCTCCCTCCCTTCCTTCTCTCCTTCTCTCCTCCTCCCTCCCTTCCTTCTCTCCTCCTCTCCTCCTCCCTCCCCTCCTTCTCTCCTTCTCTCCTCCTCCCTCCTCCTCTCCTCCTCTCCTCCCCCCCCCCTCCTTCTCGCCTTCTCTCCTCCTCCCTCCCTTCCTTCTCTCCTCCTCTCCTCCTCCCTCCCTTCCTTCTCTCCTCCTCCTCCCTCCCTTCCTTCTCTCCTCCTCTCCTTCTCTCCTCCTCCCTCCCTTCCTTCTCTCCTCCTCTCCTCCTCCCTCCCCTCCTTCTCTCCTCCTCTCCTCCTCCCTCCCCTCCTTCTCTCCTTCTCTCCTCCTCCCTCCTCCTCTCCTCCTCTCCTCCCCCCCCCCTCCTTCTCGCCTTCTCTCCTCCTCCCTCCCTTCCTTCTCTCCTCCTCTCCTCCTCCCTCCCTTCCTTCTCTCCTCCTCCTCCCTCCCTTCCTTCTCTCCTCCTCTCCTCCTCCCTCCTTCTCTCCTCCTCTCCTCCTCCCTCCTTCTCTCCTTCTCTCCTCCTCTCTCCCCTCCTTCTCTCCTTCTCTCCTCCTCTCCTCCTCCCTCCCTTCCTTCTCTCCTCCTCTCCTCCTCCCTCCTTCTCTCCTTCTCTCCTCCTCTCCTCCTCCCTCCCCTCCTTCTCTCCTTCTCTCCTCCTGTCCTCCCCCCTCCTTCACATGATGCGCAGCCATGGTTGTAATGTGTATGTATGTGTATAAGGGACAGTCTCCATTGATCCCCTGTCATCCTGATCACATTACAACCCCCCCTCCATTAGATCTACATTTTTAATTTTCCTCCGTGGATGACAGAAGAGACGTGAGTGCAGGATGGAGCGATGGAGGAATGAGAGCAGAGTCCTGGAGAGGATGAATAAAGAGACCTGGAGGGGGTCACAGGAGGTCAGCTGGGGGGGCAGTGACTCTGTTTGTCTTAGTTTATTTAAAATATGACTTCAAATCAATAGAGAAATAATAGACAGAAACAAGCTAGTTCCATCTGTCAGTAGCTAAAGCTAGCTTCAAATAATAGCAGCTAGCATTAGCGTCACTTAGCAGTAGCTAAGGTTAGCTCCTTTTAGCTAAAGTTAGCTGTATATGGCCGTAGCTCCTCCAACAGTGAATATTTAACGATTTCATGTTTTAATACAGAAGCAGAACTTTTCCTTTGTCCTTCTCCCAGACTTGTCCGTCCCCTTCGTTCTGTCCTCCCCCTCCTCAAAGATAATCTGTTGGTCTTCCTCCCCCTCCCTCCCTCCCTCCCTCCGTCTTTCTCCTCTTCCTTATTTCTCCATCTGTCTCATCCTGGCAAGGCCATTAACTCATAAATCCAATACAGGCCACCTCAACACTATCTGTCTTCTGCCGATGGAGAGCGGGACGGGATGGAGGGAGCAGAGAGGAGGATCAATGGCTCCCCCGACTGTCAGTCCGCTCACTTGTTTTCACATCCATCTACCCATCGCCTCCTCCGCCTCCTCTCTGCTCCCTCCCTCGGTTTTTTCTGTCTTTCATTCCGAACCCAGCGGCATGTTGACCAAATGCTGACACAGCCTCTCTGCACCCTCGCCGGACGCCAATGCTCCGGGATCAATCACGCCATGGCTCCAGCCGGGTCGTCTTTGTACCAGGAAGTGACCAACAACGAACTTATAACACAGCAGGACGTCTGCTGTCCCTGTAGAGCTGTTGGACAGATGGACAGATGCTACCTGCTTCCCAGTCGTCCAGCTCATCACTCCGTGTCTGTCAAACTCAAACTGCTCTGCGTCTCCAACAATCCCAGCATCCTGCTTCCTGCATCAGTCCAGCTTCAGTCCAGTCATTATGATGTGTCCCACATCCTTCAGAGGACAGAGTCCAACCGCCACAAAAGTCAGACAGCACGAGAAGGTCTGGCCTGTGTGGGCACATCCACAGGTCCCACTCTCAGGCCTCTGGTTTTCTCCTGCTGTCCCAGAGCAGGGTGGCCTGGACCGTCCCATCTGTGTGGAGGACAGAGGTGGATGCTACAGGTGGTCCTCTGTGGTCAAACGTATCCCAAAAGAAGACAAAACAGACAGAGAACGAGGGCCTTCAGGTCTCAGGAGTCAAAGCTGGCGTTCCAGCAGGGTCTACAAGGAGCACACTTTCAGAGACCGCTTCTGTGTAAATGCTGCCATGTTGTTTTCATCACTGCTGCAATGAATCTTGGGATATAATGGATCCACCTGTGTGTCTGTGTGTGTGTGTGTTTCAAATTCCTTAAAAGGACAGAGTTGCCTCCACTTGTCTGCAGTAGCAAAGTAATATTGTTACACACAGTGAAGACGGTCAGTGGCCTGTGGCTTTGGCTCGTCCTCTCACACACACACACACTCACTCTAATACTCCGTGTGGTTAGAGTGTTTCAGTCCCTTGTGAACCACACTGGCCTCGGGTGAGCCACAGGATCCATGAGGTGTAGAGTGACGGGCTCTCTCTCCCTCTCTCTCTCTCTCTCGCACACACACACACACACACGTGTGTGTGTAAACTATTGCAGACAGTTTCAAACACACAAAAACACGTGGCCTCACTTTTAGACAGAGAATCACGCCGTCAGCAGCTTTGTCTCGTTGCAGGACTCTCGTTCCTCTGAAGGACCACTTTAGTCCACATGGACGTGGATCTGGACTGAACCAGATCAGTGTGAACCTGGACCTGAAATGAAGCTACATTTAGAGGGGAGGGGTTAGGGGGCGGGGTCACTTTGTGACTGACATGCTGTACCACCCAATCAGGAGAGAAGTCCACCACAGAAAACATGTTAGCCTGTTAGCATTAGCCTGTTTGCTGACACTGCATCTCTCCGTGAAGAGTGAGATCATGAACATTAAAGCCCAAAACACACACACACACACACACACAGATTTTCCTCTTCACCTTCCATCAATCCAAATGCTTTTATCTAACAAAATGCAGCACAGCCATAACATCAGTCACATTAAGCTACAAACACACACACGCAGCATCTATAATTTCAATAACAGCAGTTGTCCACCTTCTCAACTACACACACATGAACACACTGCTGTATCAAACACACTTGATGTTATACTGTGTTTGTCAGTCTCTCTCTCACACACACACATACACACACACACACACACACACAGTCAGGTCGTGCCCTTCTCGTGTTTCCTTTGACACATGGTAATAGATTCCGCTGTAGCTCTACGCCTCGGCTAAGTGGCCTCAACTTTCACTGAAAACAAATCACTCTCTCACTCCACGATCTCTCTCTCTTTCCATTTTCTCGTTCACCCTCTCCTCTTCATCTCTTCATCCTCGTGCTGACCTTCCTCCCCTCCCCTGGGTCCTCTCCTCTTCCTCTCCATCACTCAGACACCATCTCTTTTTTTCCATCCCTCCTCTTTTTCTCACTTTTTGTCTCTTTTGAACCTGGATGTCTCTTCTGTAACATCACAGTAAATAATATTCACAAACTACACAATTAGGAATAATGATTATTTTTAAAATTGTTTGTTCTGTGTGTAGTAATGTGATTTGATATTGTCACAGGTATACAATTAAGATCAAGTTCATTTTAAATTTATAGACAATTATATTATTTCTAGCAGAAAAAGAACTAGAAGTTGCTTTCATATTTCATTTGTAAGCTACCTCACAGTGTTATATTAATCATTATAATATAATTATCTTTAGTTTGAATCATTTTATCTCTTTTCTTCATCATCAGTATTAATTCTGCATAAATTCTAAATATTCTAGTTTTCTTAATAATATTAAAAATCTTATTTATGATTTAATGTCAATAAGGTTTATGATGTCAACTAAACAAGTTCTCCATATTTTACAAATGCATGCGAATATAGAAAATTTAAGTGTAAACTGTTTTAAAAGACATATAACCTTTTATTCTTATGATAATAATTTTTGTTCTGATGCTAATTAAAGTTTACAGCATTTATATTTGCTTCTGTATTTGGAGAGATATTTTGGTCTAAATACAGAAATAAAAAATTCCTCTACAGTAAAGTAAAATAGATGGAGAGAAATATTTGTATGACTTTTATTCTGATTGATTAAATAGTTTTTTCATTATAATCAAGAGCAGGTTAGGTTAACTGGATGAAAATATGAATTTTACTGTACAATTTATATGAAGTATATATTTAATATCATATTAGATCCTTCTGTCTCCCAGAAACTTGAAACTATTTTTAAAAATGTTTAATTTAATAAAGTTGTATTGAATAAATAGAGCAATCTCCTTTGTAAGATGAAAATATGTTCATATAGCACAAGATACTTAAATAAAATACAAATTAAATCCAAATAACATTATTTTGAAGATTTCATTTGATTTCTTTTCAGATTTATTCAAATATTCAAATCTTTTATGCTGGCCCATAAAGGATTTTCCAGTAAATTTATATTCATGGCAGGTTTAAGAGGCTGCAGCAGAAAAAACAATTATTGGAGGAAAGATCTTATTTTATCTAAAGAAAGGAGGAGGGCTGTCCTGCTCTGAGCTTCAGCAGCTTCGTGTCCTCGGAGCGTCTGCAGGGAGAAATATAGAACAAGATTGTCCTCTAGTGGTGAACGACGCTCAGCTAATTGTCTGACACGGTCCTGACCTCATCTCTCAGAGGAAACTTTCCCCTCACCAAAAACGCAACAAAGACGGGATGGACGGATGGCGTTATCTTAGAAACTCTGGTTCAGACTCAGATGACTTCGTTCTTTCGTTGATGCTGGATGCATTTTTATGCGCCCAGATGAATCCAGATTGACACACCTGAAGAAGAAAGAGATGATGACGATGACAAAGAAGAGGAGAGGGCGATGGAGGCTGAGAGTCAGACTGACTGGAGCTCGGAGAAGATGGATGAGAGAAGTAAATGCTTCTTTATTTAACCCAAACTCCTTCACTTCCTGTCACTGGCGCGCACACGCACACACACAGCGTTAGCCTCAAAGTGCTGCAGACAGACACAGCAGTAATGAATGAGTGGATGCTCTTCAGCTGAATTCTCTTCACCCAGCAACTAACACACACACACACCCCTCATATCAACGTGTCCCACCATCCTTCTGCCACATGAGGTGTCTCTGGGCGGGTCTTGCTGGCGGTCGTTGGCGAGGTGGCGTTCCACCGTCACTCTGTCAACTTCCTGTCTGCGGGATTAGTCGTCATGAAGGCGGACAAAGGCAAAGACAAAGTCTCTCTGTCATCTGGACACAACTTCTCAGCCTGTCTGCGCTCTTTGATGTGCATACCACCATTCTTTTTACAGCATGTGTGTGTCTGTATGTGTGCACGAGTTTGTTGTGCCGTTTTCTGTGTTTGAATGTTGTATTTGTGTGTGTGTGTGCAGTCAGCGTGGCTCCAGGCCCTCATGCGTCAGAGGGCCTTTCTCTTTTTGTGGCCCCTGAGCAAACATATTAAGAGCTGCCTTATCACAGCTTATACAGCCGGGGCCACACACAAAACACACACACATTAAATACAAGCCTAAACACACACCACATTCACAAAAAGATAGATTTGACTCCAAACACACAAAGCTCGCCGCCAAACTCCCCAAATGTCACAGGTCCGTCAGGGGGCGGTGCCGGCGAGGCCTGCAGGGCAGCGATTGGTCGACACGGCCCCATCAGTCACACATTCTGGTCTATAAAGGCGAGATCGGTCCAGAGCGGCAGGAAGAGGAACGAGCAGGTGCCGCCTTGACAAGCCTTCTTCAAGAGGCGCATCCATGAACCATGACCCCTGTGTCACAGCGTGAAGGAGCTGAGAGGATGAGGAGCTGAACAGGACGAAGACCAGCCCGAAGTCTGGTTGAAATACTGAACCTGAGACCAGCTCAGACAGAGTCTCAACGAATCCAGATCCGTTAATTCATTGTTATAGTTTTAAAAACTGTTTTTCCAGCAGCAGCCATGAACAGAGCAACAGTCGCCGTGGCGATGATGATGATGATGATTCTCCAGATGGGAGTAGAGACGGCACCTGCTGACAGAGGTGAGACCGGATTGGTCCAAACGTTTGGATGTGTCTGCAGACAAAGCTGCATCTCAGGGTCAAAGGTCACAAAGAGCCCAAAGACACCAGGCTGAAGTTGATGCCATTAACTTCTCATCCGTCTGTTGTGCTGTGATGTCACTGTGATGTCACCATCTTCATTCATATGTTCCCCTTTTGTGAGAACAGGTTCAGCTGCTCCGCAGAGCTCAGCACTGAATCTGAGCCAGCGTCTGAGAGACCGGGTCCTGAGTCCCAGACCGGGTGGAGAGGACGGGCCGGCGAAAACCACAACAAGGACCATCACTACCGGGAGGTCGAAGGTCAGCCCAAAGGCCGCCAGTCAGGATAGACGAGCCCAGATGATGAAGATGATCTTGGCCCTGGAGGAGCTGAACAGGATGTTTAACAGCACGCTGAGCTCACGGATCACCTTTGGTCCACGAGGTAACGGTCTCTGTCCGGGCAGCAGAATCAGACTGGATTAGAGTGAACGGAGCCTTTTAAAAGGAGCAATAAACGTTTTAGCTTTAAACTCATCTCTTAAACAGAGACAGCCTCAGACAGTGTTATAACCTTTGACCTTTAACCTTTGTTTATGGACTGACCGCAGGCCTGAAGGTCACATTAGATTGACTTCCTGTTGCTGACCCACTGACCTGTTTTTATTTATTTTTTTTTTTTGCCTTCCAGCAAACGGCAGAAATTCAGGAAAAAAGACTAAAGTGGTGAGTTAATGTGAAATATTTAGATTTGATTAGCTAATAAAGAGTTGATGTTAAACTGCCTTTCACTGATATGTCAACAGTGTCTAATGTCTCGTCCTGTGTTTGGCTGCAGCCTCCATCCACTGAGGGAGGGCTGAGGTCCACCACCGGCCCCCCAGCGGCCGCCAACACCAGCGCAGACGGCGCCGTCCCCAGCCTGACCGGCCGTAACTTCAGGAAGTCCCTCCCGCCGCAGACCAAGAAGACCAACAAAAGAGGTGAAAGTCTGAGGTCTAAATGTGTCCTTACTGACGAGCCGTCTAAATGTGTACAGAGAGGAAACTGTGACATCACACAGGGAGAGGGGAGGAGTCACATCATCATCTTTAGGAGGAGCCAACTTGACCGGTTACTGTACTGTATCACATATAAGACTGCAGGGCATCATGGGAGATGGTTGGCTGAAAGCTGACTGGGTTAGATGGCCTTGAATCATTGTGCTGTTGCATTATGGGAAATATCAATGACTCAACAGTGAATGGAAATGGAGTGAACTGAAATTCTTCTTCTTCAACAGTGTGTTTCTGGAAGTACTGCTCCCAGAATTGATCCTCCGAGACCTGATCCCTCCGAGACCTGATCCCTGCGAGACCTGATCCTCCGAGACCTGATCCCTCCGAGACCTGATCCCTGCGAGACCTGATCCTCCGAGACCTGATCCCTCTGAGACCTGATCCCTCCGAGACGTGATCCCTCCGAGATGTGATCCTCCGAGACGTGATCCTCCGAGACCTGATCCCTCTGAGACCTGATCCCTCCGAGACCTGATCCTCTGAGACCTGATCCCTCCGAGACCTGATCCTCTGAGACCTGATCCCTGACTGAGACCTCTCCAAGTCCCAACTGGTCTCCTTCTTCTCTTCCTCTTCTGTCTTTTATTCCTTCTCACCCACCTATCATCATCATCATCATCATTATGGAGGTGAGTTTGGAGATGATCATTCAGAAGCCAAAGGTCAAAGGTCAGCCCATCACAGCTGCATAGTGATGTTTCATTAAAAACGACAGAGGAAGAACAACTGTAATCATTGTTGCCTCAGCAAAGTCACCACCACCATCACCAATTAACAAGACTGACCAATGAGAGAAGACGATGTGTGCCCGTGTCCGGTACATGAACGCCTGTTAGTTAACCCTTTCTCTTCCCTTTGAGACAGACACACATCATGTTTGTTTGTGTGTGTACAAACTTCAAAATAAAGTTCATTTCTAGCACAGCAAAAAAAAAAAAAAAAAAAAAGTGACAATAAAGACTGAAATTTTATTTTTCTACAGTTGCACTCTCCTTCATTATGTGACGGTTCACAGCCACACTTTAAATAAGATTTCATGTCTAATTTTTCACTAAAAATGTTTATTTTGATTTTATTTTTATTTTTAGAGGATGCTCAGCTTTTATTTCATCCTGTCTCTGACTCTCAATACATGCATGACCCCCAGTGGGGGTTAACCACCTGGTACAAAAACATCTGTATCATCTGGGAGTTTGTGCTGCTCAGGAACTGACCCAGGCTCAGAGAGCCGACACTGATGAATTCTGGGTAATTTTTAGTCCAAAACTGCAGTTATGTTGTGTGCTATGTGTTTTGTTGCATGACTTCACAGTTGTGGTGCTTTAAGTGTGACTCGCGGTGCGAGTTGCAGGACATTCTTCCTCCAGGCGCTTCCATGGTGATGTGTGTGTGTTTGCCATGTGTGTGTAAACTGTGTGTCATTACATTCAGAGGTCACTCATCATCACTGTTGTCACGGTGATAAGTGTGTGAGTCTGCACATGCTCGAGCGTTCACGTGTGTGTCTCTTTGGTCTGTTTCCCTCTAAATGGAGCTTCATCTGAAGACTGTAAGCTAGAGACTAAGACTGTAAACTCATCAGGAAAATGTTTACTGAGCTGATTAATCAGCTCATCGTCCTTTCTGTCAGACGGAGAAAGTTGCAGAGACGAAGTGATAAAATCAGTTTAATAAACGATATAAGGCCAGAACACAGAGCGGCGTGAACGGAGCTCAGCCACATCTGTCCAATAACTACACAGGACATAATGCTGCTTTCAGCGGAGTGAAGGAAAACACAACCTCTCTGGATTAAAGACCAAGTTCATTAAAACACAGCAAATGTAACTTTTCAAAAAGCTTTGGGCTGAAAACAAAACATGACTGACAGGGTTTAAATATAAAAGTCCTACAGGCGACTTCATTTGATTTACTCCAAATTTAAAGGCAATCAATCAATTTGCTGATTTGTGCTTTTTTCTAATGATGATGTCGAATAAAGATGTTTGCGTCTGCAGTGAATCTGGTCCTGCCATCGTCAGAGCGGTAAATACAAAGATATCAGGAATTAAACCTCCAGTTTAAAGAGCGATTAACACGAAGGAGCAGTAAATGAAAGTGCAACCCAACCTGTGAGAGCACACACACACACACGCACGCACACACACGCACGCACGCGCACAGATGTTTTAGTGTAGTTTAGTGTTGTTCCTCTCGCTCTTCTGTTTTTGTTCTGTTTCTACCTTCTACTGTTTGTTTTCGTGTCTTCTCTCATTTGATTCGTTTTGCAACATCCAGGTAGGCGAGCTCGATCTCCCTCTCGGCAGGACACGTGCTGGTGAACTCCTCCCTCTGATAGGCGCCGTTTAAGTACCTCCACACCCCCGTCATCTCCGGTGGGATCTCGAAGCCTCTGTATTTCTTGGCTACAACCTGGAAGCAGACACGATCAGATGAACCTCACAGTGACAGTGATCTGTGAACTTTGAGCGTCAGGATGAATGAAGGCACCTTGAGGATGTGTAGTTTCGGCAGGAGGTTACAGTCGGCCAGGGTGAGCTCAGCTCCATCCAGGAAGCTCCTGGAGGACTCGGGCAGGTCTCCGGGGGCATACGCATCAATCTCCTCAGACAGGGGCGTCCGGAGAAAGTCATCGAGACGGCGAAGAGACTTCAGCAAGGCTTTCTCTAAGGCTGCATGAGGCAAAGATTCATTTAGCAGACACGTGGTCCACCTGATAAAATACGTGAGCTAAAATAATCTTTTAATAATCAAGAATCAGTGTTAGCTCTTTTAAAATCAGGTGTCCTGAGCTCTCTCACCGTCATTGGTGTCCTTTCTCGGGTTTTTGATGTAAGCGGAGAACTTGGCGAACACGTCGATGCCGGCTGTGTTGGCCTCGGGGTGTTTGGGTGCCAGTCGGGGATAGCTGGTGTTAAAGACACATGAGAGGAGTCAACTCAGTCAATTAAAGGCCTTCACAGTTAGTCTGTTCTGGCCTCCGTGACTCCTGGACTACAGCTCCAGTGTTTCTGTACCTCGGCGGCGTCAGCTTCGCCTCAAGGAACTCCTCGATCATATTGACATCAACCTTGACCTCTCCATTAAAGGTCACAAAAGGAGGGTTGGTTCCCGGAGCCAGATCCTGCAGGTCGGCCGGTTTCCTGCCGACAAGCAACCCAAAATCCAGTTTTACCCGCTCTGCTGTGGACCCTGTTGGTTTGTCTCTTCTGGTTGTCATGGTGACTTACCGTTTGAGGTCGACGGTGGTGACGTTGAAGATGACTCCTTTCAGCCACAGGATCATGAAGAGTCTCTGGGAAAACGGACAGTTTCCAATTCTCTCCCCGTCGCTGCCTGCCTGCAAACACAAACATGGCTTGGCCTGAAATCTAGTTTTTATCATCATCAACCGACTGTGTGGACCTTCAGATATCAACATAACAATAAAGAAACTCAGTTTCACGACATCCAAACGACCCGAGCAGCGAACGCTCTCACCTTCACAAACAACTCAATAGTCGGGAAGCCGAGTTTCCGAACTGCTTCGTCATACCAGGACATGATGAGGTCAGTTCATCAGGTCCTCCATCTTCCAAAGAAACCACCAAAACCACTAAACCAGGTTCTGACTCCGTCTAATCTGTTCTGTGGTTTGACGGAGGGTCAGAACAGAGGAGTGGGAGGTGAAGGAATCTGTGATGATGGCCACATCTTTTTCACACCCACAGCAGCTGATGTGCTGTTCTCTCCTCTGTTTGTGTGTTCAGTTGGTCTGCTCTTCATTTCCAACCTGATTCTGTCCATCATGATGTTCAATTGATTTATATATCAGCACTAATTCGCTCTAACCTGGATTGTTTGCTTCGCTCTTTAACTTGGTAAATTCTCTTTTTGGATTATTCAGTGCTTCCTGACCGGAGCGGTCCTCGTGCTGGATCTGAGTCAGGTCCTGTTCCTGGTTCTTGCTGATGCTTGTTGTTTCCAGCAGAGGCCTCAGTGCTCTGCACCAAACAGCAGGTTAATCAGCTTGTAGAGTGAGAATGCAGAGATTAACCCTGCAGGCTGCAGCGCTGCTGTACAGTTCAGCCATTAATGCCCTGATTACACAAAAGAACAGCCTGAAGTCTGTCTTTATTGGAAATATAGATTAATAAACGTGTTTGTTGACCGCTGGCCCAGCGTGACCGAGAGCTGCCTCAACTAACAAAGATATTTGAACCTCTCCATCATATTTCTGTACTTCAGTGTGTGCTGCAGCTGAGTCGCTGACAAAGAGGTCATTGTTTGAGTGTGAGCTCCCACAGAGAACGGGCTGGTTGTGCGTCTGTGTGAAACAGCTCTCAGATATTAGTGCATTTTTTCTTGGCGTTAAACCTCTCAGCTGGACTGCCGTCTTTTATTCACCCCTCACTCAGGAATGTATCGCGAAAGCACAAACATTGTGCATGTGAGCAGTTTGGGGCGACCTCGACATCATCTTTATTAGCTATATTCATGGTGTTCCTATTATTGTGTCCACTGTAGTAGACACAATAACTAGTAGAAGGGCGCACACACAGTGATGTAGACTAGCATGCCTGATGGATTAGGATATCACTGTCTTAATGGGATAAAGTAAGAAGATCAAGATTGAGTGTCTCCTTCACTTGCTCCTTCTGGATCAGTCACAATTTAGAAATGAAAAAAAAAAAAAAAAGATTCATTTTAAAATAAATACAGGCTGAACAGGACGAGTTGTTGGCCATACTGCAGGACTTGAAGTCTGAGCAGATGCTCATACGTCTCTGGTTCGAATATGATGGACACGTTTAACAGAATTGTGCCATTTTCCCGAGGAAGGGTGCTCAAAAACTGGTCCCAGTGCACGACACCAGATCTGATTGGAGCATGTTGATTATCAGCTTAAACTGGTCTTGGCTTCCAGCAGCCATGCTGGATCAGAGCCGACAGTTAAGGCCTTGAGCAGCCACTTCAGCTCCATTCAGCCTGAAAATGTGTACAGGAGGGAGGTTTCCTCCAGAAGATCCTGGACTGATCTAATATGTTCTGACGAACTTCAAAAAACCTCCAGCTGTTGAAAAAGCACAAACTCAGAATTAGTGTGTTACCTTCACATAGAGGGAGATCTGGTAGTCCTGGTCTTGGGGTCTCCTGCTGTTCCTGATCAGTGGGGGTAAAGGGCTCTCCACCCTCCGATGGGAAACCAACTTCACCTCCTCCCTCTTCCCCTCGCTCATGTCCTCCCGCTGGGGGACGTACGAATGGCCGTCCTCCAGAAGCACCACCCGCTTCCTCTTCACCTGCTCATCTTTCCTCTTGGATTCATCTTTGATCACCGACTTCAGCTCCTTAATCCAGTCCTCCTTCCTCGGCGCACTCTTCTTTTCTGGAGATGCTTCATCTTTCCCTCCCCTTTCAGTTTCCCAGAGGTCTTTTTTCAAAGGCTTCGGTTCTTTCCTCCAGTCTTCCGTCTCTGGTGCGCTGTCTTGGTCAAGTCGGTTGTTTTTTATCCAGTCGGTATCTTTCCTCCTTGGTGACAGCATCCTTGCTGTCCCACATCCTTCTCTCCTGAGTGGTTGTGGTTCAAGGCAGAAGATCCCATTCTCCATTGCTTTCTTCAGTCCTTTAACTCTTCCATGGAGATCCAGCTCCACCTCTCTGTTGGGCTCCTGTAACTCTTTATCCTTCTCTTTCTCTCCTTTGTCATTTTCTTCTTTCTTTTTTCCAAGCTCAACTTTTTCGTCTGGACCTTCCCCGTCCTTTGTGTCCATCATGGCGTCTTCAGGAGGGATCGTCATGGCGGCCTTTAATCCACTCGTCTGATTCTGTTCTATCTCTTCGATGTCGTCATCTAAAACAGTCACAGGTTCCTCAGCCATCTCTATCCCCCCCACTATCGCGTCTTCATTTGTTCCTGGTCCCATCTCATAGTTTTCAAACAGCGTCCCTGTTGGCTGTTCTCCTCGATCTGCTCCTGCTTCCATGAGGAGCTGTGAAGGTTCTTCCTGCTCCTGGTCTCCACCAGCTTCTGGCTGCTCCAGTTCAACGGCCTCCTCTACCTGGTCCAAATCCTCCTGACCATTTAACTCTTCTGTCTTCTCCCTCTCTTCCACAGTCGTCCCCCCATCATCCTGAGCCTGTTGGACTTGCTCTCCATCTGGCTCCTTCTGCTTGATCTCTTGTGCGTCTTGTTGTGTTTGCAGTGTTTCTTCAGAAGGTTCACTGGCCACTTCCGACTGCTCTAACTTCAGATTTTCTTCAGCCGTCGTTCGGAGAATATCATCAGAAGTGGATATTGGATTCTCTGTCACCTCCTCTGTTCCCTCTTCCTCGTTGTTTGCCACCGTGGAGTCATGTGTCCATGTGATGATGTCATTGGTTGTCTCAGCTTCCTCGTTGCTGGAGTCTGAGTTGATTTTCTCATCTGTGGTTTTCATCTCCATCCCTGTTGTGTTCAAAGAGGTGTGGCATCTGTCATTTTGAATGTTGACTTCCTCCATCAGCATGGAAACAGAGGTCACCTCACTGTTGGTGGGGGGAATAAGATCTTCGGTTTTGGTTGCGTGATCAGTTGATGTCTCTGTGGGTTCTGCTGCTTCCTCCACAGGAGGACTGGACTCTTGGATTGTGTCTTCAGGATCAGTGGACGACACAATGTGTCGTCCTGACTCATCATCTCCCTCGTCCATTGTTTCCTCTCTCACTGCTGTTTCTTGTCTTTCAATCAGTGCTTCTGGTATATCTTCTCCTTGTTCTCCATTGTTGTTGAACCTCCCATTTTGACTTTTCTTTGCCTTGATGCTCTCTTCTGTTTGTCCATCTATCATTTTTATTCCTTCCTCCCCATTTTCCTCCAGTGTTTCACTTCCTCCCGCCCCCTCTTTTATTTCTCCATTTGGTAAAAGGCCCTCTTGTATCATCTTTAGTTCCTCCTCTCCTCCCTCTCCATATTCTTCTTGCTCATCTCCTGCTTCGGCCATCATCACATCCTCTCCTACCTCCTCAGCTAGTTCCACCTCTTCATCTTCCTCTTCTCCCTCCTCGTCCTCCCGGTCTCTCTGGCTATCGATGTCTGAACCGACACCTTGTGGGCTGTGGGTGGTTGATAGGTCTGTGTTTGGACAGGAGTCTGACTGAGCCATGGAAAAGTTTGAGGAAAAGATGGTAAACTCACTTAGGAACAATTGGTTTCCAGAAAACTTCCAGGATCGGCTCCCAAAGATGCCAAGAACGTGACTGATAGTCCAGAAAGGTCAAAGATTAACTTGAGAGGTAATACAATGAAAGTATTGGTGTGTCTGACAACAGACTGAAAAAACAGCTAAATAAAGCCAGAATTCCAGTGAATATCCAAAAAACACTTCACAGAGAAGAAAGAGTGAGGACTCAAATCCTCGAATGGATCCAAACTTTTCAGCACTCTGCAATTTTCAGGTCCAAGATGCTTTTCAAAGGCCTGGAGGTCTCAGTGAATCCCAGGAGAGCCAAAATTTTCAGGAAAGACAGAGAAAGTCTGGATTCTGAGATTTCAGCTCCAAAGAACATCAAAGAATGAGTTCAGGTTTAGTACACACTCTTTGATTTCTCACTTGTGGCTTCTGGACTCTCAAACCTGCACTGCACCTTAAACACAGTTTGACATCAATAAATACAATCTCTCTCTCTCTCTCTCTCACTCTCTCTCCAGAGGATTAAATGGAGGCTGATCCCCACATGACCAGAAGCTTAAACCCCTCTGCCATGCAGGGCCCAGGACCAATTCCCAGTTCAACACACACTTTAAAGGATGTATAGTTGCAGTTCAACTCCAAATTTAAGGCTGAAGCACTTCTCACTCTCAGCAGGTCATGTCATGTTCAGTATGTTTCTCATAATACATTTTTATAGCTGCTGTAGATGTGCAGAATTTAAAAACTGAAACACTTCGGCAACACCTGCAATAAGTAAAGCAGTCCACAAGAGGGCAGACTTTCGACTGCAAATAAGAGCTGGTGGCTGCTGGAAATGAGTTTTCTGGTTTTGACATTAAAATATGAAATATCAGAGTTAAACAAGTGAGGGGCTGAAATTTGTTTTGTTTGAGTTCAAAGAAGATCCTGCTCATACTGTGAGTATCAAGAGAGCAGATATTATAAAATGTAACTGAAAACATAAAAGAAGAAATCAAATTTCTTGTCAAAGTCACAACCACAAACCACCAAACTAATTCACTTAACGATTAGAAAATTATTAATACATGAATAAATATATAAACAGATGATGTATGCGTTTATAAATAAATACAAAAATGTAGAAACACAGATGATTTTACAGATTTTATTTAGTTTGATTTCTGATTGTTTCGTCCCTCGTGTTAGTTCCTGGTGAATCCAGCAGGGGGCAGCAACGTGGGCCTGTTGACGTCAGCTGCCGTAATGCGTCAGAGAAGAAGACGGTCAGCTGCCGTGAGATGACGTCACTTCCTTTATCCCTGCGCCATGCTAACCTATTTAGCCCGGATGGATGTTTAAAGTCACAAATGCGCAGAACTATCTGCGGTTTTGGGTGAAGCCGGCACTTCCTGTTAAACAGTCTGTTTCACTCTCTTCCGGGTGGACGCAGAAAATAACGGAGCGTCGCGTGCGTTGCTTGTCAGACAGCGTCATCTCTTACTTCCGGGTTAGCATAAATTGCTAGCAGCTTAACGTAGCTTGTAATGCGCTGAAGATCAGCGTTACAGCCTGAAGTGGAGCTCAGCGTGAGGCTGGAAAACTGCTGCACAGGCCCTTTTATTACCATGAAATAACGTCTACGGCTCATTTGGCCTTATTTCCGGTACGTTTGACCGTCAGGGGGCTGGTTAGCATCGGGAGCTAGCGGCTAGCCGGCTAAATGTGACTGTGTTTGCCTGGATGTTTTCAGAAAACAGCCGGATCGGTCGTGATGCAGCAGGCGGACAACGGCCGGGAGGAGGAGGCGACGGTGGACGTCCAGTTCACCGATCTGCCCAACGCCCTGATCGCCTGCAAAGTGCCGGAGGATTTGTTCAATGAGGGCAGCCTGAAGGTGAGCACCGAACCCGCTGTCAGCTGGGTGTGACTGCTTATTATTTTACTGTGAGGTGTGATGAGCAGCTGGACCAAATCATTTTGTTTGGTTTTGACTTTGTTCTGAGGCTGTTTATCCTGATGTTAGAAATTAACCATCTGAAGGCAATAACAGATGCATAACTGAACTGTCAGGTGGTCAGTTTGATCCTATGACATCAGACACAGAGGTTTCCAGTGAGGTTCAGTTTCCACCACAACACAACAGTCCTGAACAAAAGAGATGGAAACACAAAAAGCTTCTGTCCGACTGTCGACAACAAAGAGATGGGCCATTTGAAAAAGATAACAGAAATGTGTTGGTGTTTGCTTTTGTTGATTTGCTTTTATCAGATTCCTGCCGATGACATCATTATGGGATGTCGGTGCATGTAATGGAAGGTGACAGTGGATCACTGACAGCTGAAGGTTGCACAGGGTTAGTAAAACCCTAATCTGTCCAAATTCTTCTAAGTACAGATATCCCATCAGTGGCTGGACTGTTGGCCACGTTAGCCTCACTGGACTGAACACGTAACTAACAGCTCTTCTTCTCTGGTATAACGTGAGCCCTTTCAGACCCATCAGATGGGCAGTTCTATAAAAATCTCTCTCTGCTGCTTCAGGAGAGCAGTCAGCTGAGCACAGACACATGTTCACGTTGGAGCCATCTCTCTGTAATTACCAGTTTTAGTTGGGTGAAATGAAATTGAAGGGTGCAGCAGCTTCGTGTCTCCTCACAGCCCAGTGGAGTCCAGACACCGAGTTTGGGGTTGGATGTTGTGTTGACTTGTCTTCATGTCGTCAGGAAGGAGCTTGATGCTTTCAACTAAATCTGGGGTTTATCTTCAGTCACATCAGCACTTTTTAAACTGTTTATGTTGCAGTTAAGAGAGTGACTCTGGTAGAGTCTTTGAGGGCATGGCGGAGCAGGAATGGTGGCGAGGTCTGGTGGGAATTGACTGTCCGTAAACACTCACAAACACAACAAATGCTGATACACACAAGGCCGGTGAGATGAGCTGCTGTAGGGTTTGCTGACGCTGATGGAAAACGGAAAAAACGGCAGGAAGGGGCCAAAGGGCTCCAGCTCTCCCTCTCTTCCATGATCCTGCTGCTTTTCCACGGGATGTCTGCAGAGGCGTCAGGGTCAGCTGACGGATCGGAGTGCAGAATATTCCAGTGAGGCTCCGTGGAAGGTTGTTTTTGTTCCAGTAAAGGAGTAAGTGAGCTTCAGGGGAATGATCTCATGTTGAGTAAGAGCAGCCAGATTACCTCTGAACAGGAAACACAATAGGCACCAATGAGCTTCATCAGAAGTCCATCAAACATTAACTCGTGTAAAAGAATAACCCCCCCAATGAAATATCATTAAAACCGATGACTTGAAATCTGGGCGAATAACACTGCTCTTACTATCACAGTACTTTTTTGTGTCCTGGATTTCCTTGACTTTGTGAAGTCTGACATCTTGGTTTTTTGAAATCATATCTGAGAGAGAAGGTGGTGCGAAGGAGTGGATCAATCAGGAGCATCGCCCCCTAATCATTTAAATGAGCATCATGTTGTAATGAAGACTGAGATCATAAAGTCATCAGGAAGCATTTACAGAGGGAATAAATCATCCACAGATGGAACTGGGCGTGTCCTGCTGGGTCAGGCCACAGAATTTCCCTGATGTTCCGGACTTGCATCAGTTTTCCTTGACCTGTTTTTTTGTAATGCTGTCAGCTTCCTGCTGCAGTTTGAGAGGAACACTGAAAATATTCCCCATTTCACTCCTGACCTCTGACCCCAAACAATTCCTGTCCAAATCATTCCAGCTTTCAACTCAACAACCTGCAAACCTGCAATCAAGGGGCGACTTAATTGATCAGCCTGCATTGAAGTCACCTGCCTCTGTGTGTGTGTGTGTGTGTCTGTGTGGGTTTGTGTCGATATGTTTGCGTGTGGACTGCCTCACTGTCAAGTGAGGGAATGGAAAATTAGGGAGATGAAAAAAAAAAAGCAGCATGATGGAAAAAATGCAGGGCTGAGTCCACACACACACACACACACACACACACACACACACACACATTAGGGTGTGTTTGAGGTCTGGAGATGATTAGCACCTACACACACACACGGTAATGCTTAACATCAACAAACAACATGAGCGCATCAGCTTCACTGTCGGGAGGCTCATCAACATTACACCACTTCATTTTCCACACACACATTTTCCATTCAACACACACACACACTTCACTGTTAACACCTACAGCCTCAGGGCCTCAGTCATGTACAGTATGTTGGTCTAATAGTTTATGGTCGGCACGTTCCTGCTCTCTGTCTGCCTCCATCTGTGAGCCGCCACCTCAGTCAGAGGGTCCTCTGAGGCCCTTTGTGGTGTTGGGTTGTGTTAAAGTGTGGGTGTCGTGACTAGATTAATTTCTGTATTAATTGTGTGTAAATGTATCATCTTACAAATGCAAAATATGGATTTGCAAATACACAAATTACACAAATAATGAAAAGATAGTTCACGGAGCCTGTTAGAATATATTCTTGAAATCATTATCATTTTCAAACTGACAATTTTGGATGAGTTTTCTATTTGTGGATCAAAATGTTTGTGGATTTGAATTTGATTTTTAAAATTTTATTGTGAGTTTTGAGCCAAAATTTTTCACATTTGGAAATGAAAGTGACTTGTATCAAAAAACACGTCATGTCTTTCTGTTTTTCATGATGAACAGAATCTGAATTTTTTGATGTTTTGTATTTTTGAGAATTAGCAAATCTATTTTCAATATCAATATATATATATATTTCTAGATTTACACACAAATAATATTGAACCAAATCTAGAGGAATGTGTGAGACACACTATGAGTCCAGGAAGACTTGTCCTCTTCCTCACAGGTGCATATATACAGTGTTGTTTTTCCATCTGCACACACACACACCCTCCACTTCAAGCCTTCTGCTATTAATACCTCATAAAAGCATGTTATCAAATGCATAGTTTCCATGAGCTGCAGCTCTCCCCACCCCCTTTTTTTATCCCTTCATCTCTCCATCCCACATTCTTCTCCTGCTCTTTATCTCCTGTCCGTCAGCTGTCCTCGCTCTCTGCTTCATGCTTAAACCGGCGTGGTCTCTCGCTCTCAGGAATCAGCTGACAGGTCTTTGGTATGTGAGTGAGGGGACTCGTCATCACATGTTTCTTTTCTACTGAGGATTTGAGTGAAACGGCGGCGCAGCAGGTCGAAGGTGATGTCATTATTTTCCACTCCGTCTTTCTCTGTTTTCACCGTCTTTGTGTCTGATTAGTCAGCATTAGCTCGTATCTGTCAGCAGAGGGACAGAAAGGGAGAAAACAGGCCGTCCCGCCCCCCCACAGGCCATTGGCTGGCAGGGAGTGGAAGGCTGAGGGACAGCAGGAGGGGGAGCGGGGGTTGGATTGTGGGAAGTGCGTCATCGGCTGGCAGGGGCTCATTTAAGAGGCTGTGCAGCAGGAGGAGAGAGAGCGAGAGCGAGCAAGCTTAGAAGAGGCTGAATGACATTTGCAGCTCCACACCCAAATCTCTGGAAAATTCCATCAGTCGGCTGCAGAGCTTTGCTCCCCAAGGAGGGAAAAGGCCGACCAGGAGCCGCTCCTTGTTGGATTTGCACCTTTGGACGTGTGTGAGGCGGCAGCAGGTGTCAGGTCTCTGAGGTCACGGTCTGGATCACAGCTGACCTGTTTCCTGTTGGGGGGGCACCTATCACTTCCTGCATCTGTCACCCTGGGGAAGGCAAAGTTTTTCCGACCCCCCCGGTTCCCCCCTTCCTCCTCATCATTGTCACCCTCAGCGTCGGCGTCTCGGTGCGGCCTGACGTCGGGGATCAGGTGGAGAAGGTTTCGGATCCCGGGGTCTCCTATCATGCACATTAAGACCACCAAGTGTAACCACTTCTGCCTGGTCGCCTCGGTGACCAACCAGGAAGTGTTCAGCCGGCCCGAGGCTCAGGTAAGAGAGCAGTCGGGGAGGGGGGAGTTGAGTCTGACAAGACAGGGAGGAGTGAATGAAAACCAGAGCTGACCAGATACTGGCAGGTCTCTCTAAACCACACCCATCATGGGACCAGGACTGGGGGGGTTATTACTGAATAAGGTCTGTGTGTCATTAGTGAAGCGTCAACGGTCACTGCTGCGGTGTAACCATGGAAACGACACACTGACTGACATCTAGTTTATTAGGAACACCCTGATATACTGAAGCCGGACCAGACACAGTTTGTGTTTAGGTGTGTGTGTCCAGTCTATAACAGTAGGTGGGTAAGATGGAGGCAGAAGGAAGATGAAACTCCCAAGGTCAAAAATGGGACAGACCTACTAAGATCCTGCTGGACAAACTGGACAGGGTGGAGGAGGACAGAAGAAGAGCTGAAAAAGACGTAGACAGCGACGGCAGCAGCGACGCCTGATGGGAACACGGGGGCCGCTCTGTGACATCAGCTGTTGAGCCAGCGTTGTGCTGCCATGATGCAGAAGAAGAGAAAGACAGCGTGTCTGATGATGGAATCTATTTTTAACACTGCTTCAGTATTTTTAGATGAGATGAACTGAAGTGGATCTTGAGGACCTGCTTTCACTCACCCTTTCTCACCCCCTCCCCTCCTTCTCTCCCCTCCAGACCAGTTTTGAGGCTTTGTTCCGCTCTTTCGACCCGGAGGTCCAGTTCCAGTACTTCAGGTCTTTTCGCCGGGTCCGGATCAGCTTCAGCGACGCTCTGGCTGCAGCTGAAGCCCGACTTAGGCTACATAAGACTGACTTCAACGGCAAAGAGATGAGACTGTACTTCGCTCAGGTAACGTGACCTCTGACCTCCGTCTGTACGGAGGCCCACAGGGGTCAATTTTAAATTAACTTCACTCTAACTGGTCCTTTCTGTCCTGCAGTCGGTCCACATAGGGAGTCCTCGGCTGGAGCCCCCCAAACCAGAGAAGCAATTCCTGATCTCCCCTCCCGCCTCCCCTCCGGTGGGCTGGGAGCCGTCTCAGGACGCCACACCAGTCATCAACTATGACCTCCTGTGTGCCATCTCAAAACTTGGGCCAGGTACGTGACGGTGCAGTCGACCAAGACCTGCCATGCTCATGCTAATGCAAACGTGTGATGTTCTTTTATTCTTCTGTGACTTCCAGGAGACAAGTACGAGTTGCACACGGCCACACCCACCACCCCCAGCGTGGTCGTCCACGTGTGCGAAGATGAGCGCGGTGACAGCTCGGCCCCCGATGACAGCGACCAGGATGACAAGCCCCGCCCCCCGCGGCCCAAAATCATCCAGACGCGCCGTCCTGACTACAGCCCTGGCGTGAAGCAGTGAGTGGCGGCAAGGGGGGGCGGTGGCATGAGGACTGACATTCCATCCTGAGGTGACTGGTGTAGAGCTGAACACACTGTGAGCTGTGAAGGATTGGGGGGACGTTGGGAAGGCACCCAGGTGCTGTGACGTCCCGCAGACGAGCATTTGAAAAGACGGAGAGCAAAGTGTCAATGCTGCATTCATGTCCCCTGGGAAAGACGGGAATCCTGAACTTCCCTGTGGATCAGAGATGGAACTGAAGGTAAACTTAGTATAAATAATGTAAACCACTTTTTGATTGTAGGTGTTTTGGTTTGTGGTGGAAAACAGAAATCATTCCCACACGACATGAATGCAGCATCATCCTCAGAAGTTATGTTTCCTCATCTGGAGTTTGGACCTGAAGAAGCAGCGAGTCACACCTGCCACATTTTCCCGGCATGCCTCTGGCTGGAGCGTGGCAGTGTGGGCCGGCTGCAGCTGTTTTCGTGGCGGGTGAGACGTCCAACCTCGGTGTCGGTGTGTGTTGCTCACATGAACATGAATCCAACAACGTTATTATTTGTGGGTGATCAGTTACTGTGTTTGGTTGTAGTGTAGTTTGAGGCTTTTATTTTGAATGGACTCAAAAAACAACAAAAAAATAAATAAATAAATAAAACTAACAGACTAACAGGGCTACAGTTTTTAGTTCTGATATAAGTGAAGCACTGTTGTCCAAGCTGCGGCTCCGGGCTGCCTGAACGCTCTGCTGGGTCCCACTGATCAGAGTAGTGTGTCGTTTATAGTTACTGTCTAATTGTGCTCAGACAAGCTGTTTGCATGTGTAACAGTTGAAAAAATGCACTGCAGGTCTGTGTGTGTGGTGGAACGGCTCCCTCTGGTGTTGCATCACATCTGTCTGTTGTCGAGTGTGTTGTTTCCTCGTCATCTAAGCGTAAGGTGGAATGAGACCTCCTGACTTCACGGTCATCACGTAACCAACTCTAAAACAATGAGGGAGTTTCAGAGGCCCATGTCCCAAGTTCTGGTCCAGACTTCACACCATTGTCCAGAAACTGTCCCATTTCACCACCCTTTCAAGTGTGTCATCCTGTCCTCAGGAGAGGCCGCACAAACTGTCCCAGAATTAGAGACAAAAATAAAATGGCTTCAAAAATCTGATGACATCATCATACTCTCGACTTCCTGGAACCTCCGGTCAGGCGGTGAGAGAGCAGCAGGGGGGGGCGTGCTCAGAGACCTGATCTGGGTCTCAGTCCATTAAGTCTCAAATCAGCAGGAAACGTTTTGTCTGCTGGTTGAAGACGTGATGACAATGACGATGTGTTGTTGACACAAGAATCACAAACTTTAAAACTTTCCTGTGGTAAGTGGATCTGGATCCTGCTGCTGTGGGGGTCCAGCTCCACCACCAGAACCAGGACCTGATCCACAAAGAGTTAATGTCAAGGAGCTAAACTGTATAAACTGCTCTGGTCTCTGTTCTGTCTGTTGTATTGAAGACGTTTCATTTTGGTGGGAGCCTCTTCTCCAACAAACCACTTTAAATGTGTGTGAAGGAAAAAAAAATTGTTTGTCTAGTTGTGTAGTTTTTGGAGGCCGTAACAACTGCAGCTCAGTTCAGCTACTTTTGTATCGCTGCTGTTTCACTTCATTTCTATTAAAGTTATCATGAAATAAAGATCTGACCATCAGCCCTGACGGCTCTGTTCACTTCCTGTCACTCAAGGTCCACATACTGCTTCACCTCCGGAGCTTTCAACAGCTTCTTTCTGAGGAAAAAAACATACCTGAGGGACGTGCATGTTTCAGGTTCTTCATGGGGTTTCCCGGGTTCAGGTCCAGATGAGTTTTCAGCTGCTGAGCGTGGCCGGTCTTCAGAGTTGTGGAAGGTTTCTCTGCAGAACCAGATCAGAACACAGTCAATGACAATCTGTAAAAATGCGCTAAAAGTCCTGACTCTGACAGAAAATTAGCATTTTATGGAGCTAAAGAGAATATATTAATATTGTTTTACTGTTTCTTATTTACGTAGTTGATAAATCAGCATTTGTAACAATGCTTTATAAAACAATTCATAGAAATTCTAAATTGTGACCACAAAAGAGCATCAGAATATCAGAAAATAAAAATCAATGTTTCCTATCTAACTGCTGCAGTTTCTAAAATATTTTCCTTGTCCTATCTGAGTCCTGAAGGCTTTTCTTAATTAAAATAAGTTTCTGCAGCTCAACTTCTTTTTTTATTTATCGGCAGCATCTTGATGACGCCACAAGATGGCGACAGCTTGCTGTTTTCCTGATTAGATTAGACTTACTCTCCGCTTTTTGGACTCAACTCACCAAACTTCGATGAAACTGTTCAGCTCGTCGGGGACATGATGGTTGTCGTGTTTTCAGCTTTTTCAATTTTCTACTTTAAAATAAACTTTAAAATACTTTAAAATATCCACCTTGTTTTTCGCATTAGAAATAAATCCTCTTCATACTTCAACTTTGAACTACTCGTACTTCTACATACTTTCAATTAGAGACTTCATTCAAACTTTATAATCTTCAAAAAACCTTCAGTTAGTAGATTTGTGTTGGACTTTTAAAAATCTTTCACAGTTTTTGACCTGTGACGGCTTAAATCGTTGACAATCTCTCTCTTCCTCTCTGGGCCGAGTTTTTAATTTTATCTACACAAATCATCAACCTGTTCACAGACAGCTCAGGAATTAGAAAATGTTGTTATTTCAATGATACAACCTTCGACTTTTCCTCAAATCCATCTCATGTGAAGTGTCCTCCCGAGGCGCTTCCTCTTCGGTGACATGATCGTTAAGTGATTAAACATGGCGGCTTTCTGTTCCTCTCTTCTGATTGGTGGACTCAGAAGCATTGGCTCAGCTCTGATTGGATGGAGAGGGCTGGGGGAGGAGCCACGAACAGGCGGATGCGAGGTTGGGGTTATTATTAACATTATTAACATTGTTGTTGGTATTATTAATATAATTCTTCTTATTATTAAGCAGGAAAAAGATTCCTCCTCTCATTCAGGAAGTTGTCACCACGGGATTTGAACCAGCACCCCTGACACTGACTGGCTACATTCCCAGTTGGAGAGGAACCCTCCACACCAGAAATCCCTTCAGGAGGCCAAAAGCTTTAGGGACGTTTTTAACTTTTGTCTTTACATGTTGGCCATGAAACGCCCCAGCTGGTGTGAAGAATGAAGAGCTCAGTGGGGTCAAGGATAACCACTTCACACCACAAAGTCCCCTCCATCTGAGTGCTTTCCAGGATTCAAACTCAGCTCCTCCAGTGCTGAAGGGAGACATCTACCGACAACCAGCCTTCTCCAACATCCTGTGACTCTTCTCATTGAGGGTGGGGGTGCTTGAAAACGTGACATGGGTGCAATGAGGAAATTTCTCTGTGGGAAACGAACTGAAAACCACCACACCAAATTTCACACTGTGCCATCAATCACAAATGTCCTTCAGACAGAGCTTCTGTCCCCAACATGACAAACTGTGACAGTCTGAGCGTCAACAGCAACATTCCGTCAGAAAAAGACTCAAAACAACAAAACGGCATCTTGGTGTCTTTTATTTACCGGTTTTTACTGTTTACACATACTGATATTACAGTATATCACCAATATATAAGACATGAAGATCCACAAACATTAAAAAACAAAAGATGAAGAAACAGTAAGAAAACAATCACCACCACGTTTAATAAATCAGATGGAAACCAAACGGTTTCTCCCACGGGGAAATACTGTTCACTGTCACCATGAAAACAGTTACAGTACGACGATCCATAGATTAGACCGAGCTGTAATCGACCAGCAGAGAAATGAGGAGGGGTTGAAAGGATGAAGAGTCAAACCTGAACAGCTAAACTGTTTTAAAATGTGAAAGAAGAAGAAAAATAAAAACTTTGACTCTGTGATTGTCCATTACAGCTGAGCTGTGTTCAAGGATGAGTTCCTGAACTCAACACGTTTAATCTATGACAGAACGGGCATTTTGACCATTTAGGGAGGGAACAGATAAGGCACGGCCACATGCACACACACGCAGGCACGCACACACACTCAGACACACACATACAGCACATAAACAAAGCCCTAATTTAATTCTTTTCTATATATATTTAAAGACACACTGATGTCATGTCAATGGGCAGAACATTGACATGAGTGGGAGGAGTCACAACAGCTGAACTTTACAGGTTTTTATTTTCTTTTGTTTGTTTGTTTTTTTTAATTTCAGCTTTAGTCGAACTGAACTTCAGCTGTTTTTCACTCTGATCCACAAAAAACTAAGAAATTTGGCCACTGACAGAAAAAAAACTAGAGATTTGATTTGGCCTCAGAAACAGGAAACAGCTGATCGGGGTCACAGAGGTCAAAGAGAAAACTTTGGAAGAGCTGGATCTGGGTGGAGGATTTGATCCTGAACTTAAGGCTTCAGAAAGTGGATGAAGAATCAGCTCAGAATGAGACCAGGAGGACTAAAACCCTGGACCCAGGACCCCCAGTGGACCAGGACAGGGCCAGGACACAAAGGAGCCCAGACCAGACCGGACCAGGACAGGTAGTGAGAGGTCGATGCTGCGTGTTTTCTATTCATTACTTGCGGTAAGGAGTAGTAACCATGACAACCAAGCACTTAAACTGAGCTCTGACCTTCAACACTTCCGGCTAACATTTCACAATTAAAGCCTCGCAGGAAGGACGGGGAGACTTTGACAGTGAAAATGATGAATTTGTTCCATCAGCTGTTTGACCTGTGCCGAAAATGTAAGTAGTGTTACCATGGCAACAGAGGTTAGTCAGTCAGATGATGAAATTATTATAACAAAAACAATAAAATTCAGGAATAAAGGATCAGGACCTCAGAGGGTGTTGCAGGTCCAGATCCAGGACTGATCCAGCTCAGTTTAGAATTTAACAGTTTCAAAGACCCACAATGTACCTGGGCTTTCTGGGGGAGGGACAGGCTTTAAAAGCAGCAGAGACTTGGTTTGTGTCCTCGTGTTCCTGCTACATGATTTAAACTTGGCTTCAGCTCTGTTGACCCGTCAAATGGGTCACGTGACTGTCCAGTCAGACTTTGGCTCCGCCCCCAAAGGGAGACGTCTCACCTGATTTTTATTCAACAAAGGAATCGTTTCCATTGTGGGGGGGGTCAGACTCTGGATGTGGTCCAGGTCACCTGACCTAACGAATGCTCATGGGCCAATCAGAATGTAGAGACTGTTTGGGGAATAAATGCAACATGATTGGTCCACAGGATCAGGTGCTTTCTCTAAGTGCTGTTGGTAGACGTACCTGATTGGTCAACTAAAAACTACACTGAATTGGGGGGGGGGTCAGAGCGGTGGTCTGGTGTTGGGGGTCTAGGTAAAGACCATGTGCTGTTGGTCCAGCAGGGCTCGGGTGAAATTGTTGATTGGTCCAATGGCGCTGAGAGACATGGCGTTGTCCCGCCCCCACAGCAGGTTGGGACCAAACACCACAGCCAGGTTACTGTTGGTCATCTTATTCACCTCACTGTTGGCCGACACCTAAACACAAACACAGAGCACTGTGGGTAACACACACAGACACACATAGGCCTGACTGCTCTGACTGATCCAGGTCTACCTGAGCGAGGAACGTGATGAGGTATCGCAGCGAGGCGTAGTTCTCCTCCGGCAGCGACTCCAGCAGTGTCTTCATGGCCGTCACCTGACTTTCCCCGGATACAGCTGGAACACAACAAACACAAACACTGAAGCAGATGACTGATATAACAGTTGTTGGTTAACTTGTAAGCCCTCTGTGGCCGAGCACGGGGCCATGTCCCACAGGTTGACAACCTCACGAAACCTGATCCCAGATCTGATCACAAACCTGGCCCTCTCAGTCGGTGATATCGTTGTCTGGTTGTGTGTGGTTGTGTGTGTTGTGAACGTACAAGCAAAGTTGACGATGTCGTTGTACAGCTTGAAGGTGAGCAGCGGCTCAGGAAGCTCCCTCAGGAAGGTCTTCAGGATCACCGCAGCCAGGTGGACGTCCTCCATCTCCCTGAAGTTTACTGCTGCTCCTACAAAACACACAACCACCAGAAATCACAAACACATCAACAACCCAAAAATAAGACTGGCGTTCAGCAGGTGAACAGCAGTTTGTCACCTGAGTTATATTTGAGCTGGACCTCCTTCACCAGAGTCACGTTGGCTGATCGCCTGAAGATCCCCTCTATCTCCAGACCTGACACACACAAACAAACACATGATAAAGAACAAGTGCATCCTGTTTGTGTTTCTGCACCACAGAAGAAGAGGAAGAGTCACCTTGTTCTGAGAGGAAGCTGATGGTGTCCCTCATCACCACAGGAACTGGATCACCATCTGGACTCCTCTGTCTGAGCCTGACACACACACACACACACACACACACACACACACACACACACACACACAGAGACACACACTTTATTAGGAACACCTCTGGATCCAGATGATCTCCTACAGATGTTCCAGTCTAACATTCACTTACAGCTCCAGTGGGACTCCAAACACCTGGTTGGGGAGGGGGGGGCTGCGTGGAGGAGACATAGGGGGCTGGGCGGCTGGTTTCAGGGATGCTCTCAGCTTGTTGTCGTACCTGACACACAAACACAGACACACAGAGTGACGTCAGCAGCTGCTCGGGCTTGAGGAGGAGCTCAGTGTGGTCCAGGTCTTACTCTTTGACCCGAGTTGGAATCAGCAGCTGCTCACACTTCACCACGTCCTCCAGCTCACTCAGGTAGCTCACATAGTTGATCTTCCTGCCAAACTTAAAACTGCAGAGAGAGACCAGATCAACTGTATGAAGCATCACGAGAAATAAATCAAGACCCGATGAGACACATGACTCCAGATGGCATCAATTTGAAGAAGAGAAGAAGAACCTGATGATGGGTTTGAAGAGGATCAGCAGAGTCTTGATGAACATGGTGGGGTGGACGATGTACAGAGCCTTGATGTTCTTCTTATATCTGCACACACACGGGAAGATGAAGTGGGTTTCTATGACAACACACGCTACCATTTACTGAGTGATGAGGGGCGTGTCTGCAGACATCACTGAACCTACTTCCTGTCGAACTCCCTGTAGGCGTCACGCAGCCAGCTGAGGGACGGTTTGTTCTCACTGGTCAATCCATGATGGAAGTAGATCAGTGTGTAGTCGCTCTCCACGTACTGATCCAGGGTCCCCTTCAGGTACCTGCAACACACAACACAACGCCTTTGAGGTCCTGGTCCTGGTCCACTGAGGACAACCAGACCAGTCAGGGTTTAGGTGGTAACGTCTCAGATGAGAATGAACATTGTGGATGATTATTTAAATCAAAAACTGAAAAACTGAAAAACTAAATATAAAATACAATAAATACAAAATCTATAAAAATGATAGATGAATTAACATATTAGAATTGCATCCAAAAACTTAAAGTGGAAAAGAAACCTAAATATTAAACCATTTAAACAAACAAACAAACAAACAAAAAAAAAACTAATCAATAAATACAAAAGTGTAAATATTATACATATATTCAAGGTTAATTTCAGAATAAAGGCTGTGGCGTTCTCTGCAGCCAACAGCATTTATTAGGTGAATGAACGAAGTATAACGTGGCGACGTACATGAGCAGCTTGTGGTGGTCAAGCTGGTGCTGGGGGGGCATTCTGCAGGCGTTAAACACGATCACCTTCCTGCCAAAGTTATCATCACCTGCAGACACACACATTGAGCCTCATCTCAAAACGAGCCTTTCACTGTTGGTTTGTGTTTAGTTACAGACCGTTTCTGTGAGGACCCACCTGCCACCTCGATGATCTGATGCCTGGCGATGTCATAGAAGGGGTGGTCCCATGGTAGGTGGGGGGAGCCGGCGTCAAAGCACTGGGAGACATCTGTCTCTGAAACACACAAAGACTGCAGTAAAATAACACAGATAAAGGAGCTGAGGTTCAGCTTCAGTCCGATCCTCCTCACCAGACTTGGTGAGCGTGGCCTCATCTGGGGGCCACTGCTGGTCCTCTATGGTGGCGAGCTTCAGCTGTCCCAACTGTGCGGTTGGAGGGTCATCCCCCAGATCCACCAGCAGCTCTGACGACATCTCACAACCTGGACAGTCTCAGGTAGACAAGGACACACAAAGCTGCAACGTCCACGTAGCTGAGTCCTGCAGAAGACAGAGACCTGAGGTCAGTGCAGCAGAAAACAGAACAAAATCTTCTCATTTCTGCTTTTATCCAAACGTTCTCAGTAAGGACTCAGACTGCTGCAACACTTTGTGTGTGTGTGCAGCAACAATGAGCAGACAAAACAACACCCTGACCAACTGTTGAAGATGGGCGGGACAGAGAAAACCACAGAAACGCTGACTGGTCATTTAGTCAGCCTGCTTGCTGTCTCATCTGGTTTCTGCTGTTGTGGTCTCCAGCGTCCTGAGTCACATTCAGGTTCAGAAACAACATCTGCAGCAGCATTTCATCTTAGAGGATTTATCCAAAATGAATGATGTTTGGGTTTTAGCAGAGAAGACGGACAGACGTCCCTCCTCAGGAAGTTGATCCACCATCAGAGATAACCAAGACCTGGACCAGGAGCTGGTTCTCCTGATGCCCCTGGTTGGGATCAGGGATGGACAGGAAATGTTTTATTTCTTCGCCAAAAACACTACCAATGTTTGTGTTAAAGCAGGAACTGTGTGGCTCATATTTGTTCATTTACACACTGAAGATCCTCCTCATGTCCTCTCTTCTACACCCACGCTTCCTCTTTTGAGCCCATCCCCACTTATTTACCCTACTTTCTCTCTCTATCACACACACCCTCTGTTCTCTCTCCTCTGTGATGTTATATTATCTGACAGCATGTTGCTTTAAATAAATATTGCTACAGACCAATGGGCACAGTTGGCCTATTGCTGCTGGTTCACGCACACTCACACACACAGACAGAGAAATGGAGTGTTTGCACTCCCGCATCCGGTTAGTCACAGTGCAGCTTTCAATGATGTGGACAGTATTGAGTTTTCTTTTTTCCCCTGAGCATAACCACAACCACAGAGGTCACAGAAGAGGAGGAGACGGACTGCCCACCTGGCTCTGACCTCACCTGTAAACAGGAAGTACTTCCACAGGTAATATTCACAAGGGAAACAGAGACTGCAGAGATTTTATCTCACAGTGTTCAACAGTGAATTGGTGATCATGTGACCTGACTGCGGTCTCATGACCACAAGAGCTTCTCTGTGAACATCAGTCACTGGAGCCACTGAATGAGGTCAAAGGTCACCGATGAGGAATCAGCTGATGACCAGGTTAAATATCCAAATCACGATAGAAAACAAAATGTCACAAAGCAGACAAAAACATGTTTTCTTTCTATCAATGAAAAGAGAACTAATCACAAATTGACCATCTTCACACTCACAGCCCCTTGGAGCTCGTCCTAGAAAAGCTCAGCAGGTGATTGGTCGGGATGGGTTACTGATGAGCTGAACCGTTTCAGTAATGATTGAGGTTTTCAGATGTGCATCTAAATATTAAATGGTTAAATCAACCTTTCTGAGGAAGTCCAGGAATCAGTGCACACTTTGGTTCAGTGGGGTCAAGAATCGCAGCGGGGAAACAGAGACGTGTCTGCAGTTTTGTGCGTGCTCCCTGAGTGTTTGTCTATCCCTGGGACATTCTGTTCACCTGGATAATAATCTGAAGCTCTCCCACCTGCTGGCATCCATCAGATTGACATTCCTGATGTGCACATAAACACCTTCAGTGTGATGAGAAAAGTTGACTGTCAAGTTTAAATCTGATAAATTTAAGAATTAATGGAAAACTGAGTTGCTTTTTACCACTAGATATTTTTTTTGAGTGACCTATCATTTGAACTCTGAAGTTCCTACTGCAGAATACACACTTCTGCACAACATTATAAATCTGAGCTCCATCAGGAGATAAACAGCTCAGTGAATATGGAGACAACTGAATCTTGTCTGTGTTGTTTTGACCCAACATTGTCTGTCTTCAGTTTGCATCTTTTCCATGGAGCTCTTGCACTGTTGTGTCTAAAATTCATTTGTGCAAGATGTTTGTTTCTGGGTTTCTGTGCATTTTAACACATTTTTATTGTGAATACAATAAACAGTTTTGCACATGCCACAGACTGTCTTCAGCAAAAAGATCTTGTCTTCGTTCAGGAAGCTGAGTATTATTTTTACTCTGCAGCTTACTAAAGCCAGACAGAATATTTATGAGGTGAACATCACTGAAAGTCATTTATGTTCAACTGTATCGGCAGAAAATGTTGATTTAAGCGGCGTCTTTTCAGAGTAGAGTTTCTTTTGAAGAGCTACAAGCTCTGAGGTATCAATCTGACACCTTTGTAGCTTGTTACCTGAATCAACAGGTGAGCTGTCAGGTAACTAACACAAAACAGACAACACACAGGCTGGTTGAAGCTAGCTGCCCCTCAGCTAACAGGCTAAACACGTTAGCTCAACGGCTAATGTTGCAGCTTGTTGCTAATGTTGAATGCTAATCGTGTTCGGCTCCACACACGGACACACTAACGGGCGGTTCATTAAAAACACAACATTTAAACATCACAACATGCTGGCTCCATGACAGACGACTGGCAACACAAACGGACACACACAGATTCACGCCGTCCTTCAGCTGCAGACCGGATGTCGGAATCAGGACCGAAGTTATCGGATAAAATCGGTAATTTACCGTGAATCTGGTGTTTTTCTGCGGGGATCCGGGCTGTTTTTGTCGGTTTTGGGCTCCGGGAGTCTCGATCAGCAGCACCGACAACAATCAGCTGCGTCTACTCTTCTTCCGCTCCGGCCTTTTCAAAATAAATGTTGGCCTTTCTGTTGACGCCAGATTGTACGTTTCAAAATAAGAGCGCTCGGTATGGCGCCATCATGTGGCCGCATGCTGTACAACTACAGCTCCAATAAATAAAATAAAGAGAATATTTTATCTGTTATGTGTTTGTGGCTTTAAATTCTATAACATTCTATAAATAATACACACGATTATATTTTAATATTTTAAATATCAGGATCTACATGAAAAAGCTAAACCAGGTGAACTTTAGAGACAAAAATCAGTTTCATTTTAAATCGTATCATTCATATTGAAGAAAACATAAGCCAACACAGGCTTTATAATGATCAGAAATACTCGATGTGTTATTTTCTATAGATATTGTTTTATAACCTTTATATTTAAATGAAAAGATAAAAACTGAGAAATTACATCAAAGAGACATAGATAACACGGCAGGTTCATCAGCTGACGGAATAAAATATAACACAAACAGATAAATATAAAATAAACCTTCAAATACACATATAAACACGAATACTCTTTAGACACATATGAGTAGCACTAAAATACAGACATTAATAAACCCAACACATATATACATGTAAATATTAATATAAATATGAAAATAATATAATTTAAAGTACAATAAACATATTTTACACAGACGGTGATACGTCACTGCTCTGAGCCAATCAGCTGTCAGAACAGGTTAACCCCGCCTCTCCCATCATTCAACGAGGAACCAAATCCGGAAAATCTACAGAGACGGAAACACCCGAGGGACAGTATTGTGTGCAACAGAGCCGAAACCTGGTCCGCTTGGAGTCCACCTCGCTCCGGATCCAGGACCGCCCAGAGCCGGCGGGATGTCGGGACAGGAAGTCGGAGGAGGGGCGGCCCGGAGCGGGCCCAGACGGTGGTCTGCGGTCGGTGTGTCGGTTCTGGGCTCCGCCGCCTGCGTGGCCGCGGCCGGCTGCGTCTGCGCACTGATCTACCCCATCCTCAAAGGTAAGACCGCGAGGGCTCACCTTTACCTGCCACTTCCTGCTTGACGAGGAAGCAGATCACGTGGTCTGGTCTGAGCTCTGACGTCAGGACCCATTGAACCACTTTGTCCTGGCTGGCTGTTTCAGAGCTGAGGGCCGGCAGACTGAGAGCGGAGGACGGGACGGAGCAGAGGATTCTGGGTAAGTTCAGTCTGTGTGTGCAGAGCTGAGGTCCTGCTCCATCATGGCATCACTGTGTGTGTGTGTGTGCAGGTTTCTGGAGCGTCCTCGTCCTCTCCATCTGCGTTGGCTCCATCTGCTTCATCTCCTCGTGGACTCTCAGCTACCTGGACTCCTTCCAGCCTGGCACCGAGTTCCCCTCTCTGCTGGATATGTCCAGGTACCGGGTCAGACTGGGATCCGCCTGAGACACCTGTGACCTCATCAGACACACCAATGACATCATCATGCCTTTCTTGTCTTCCAGAGACACATCAGGACGCCATTTCCACTTTGGGTATGGCGTTGTTGTCCTCAATGGCATCATGGGAATGATCACCGTCATCTGGACGCTCACCTGACACACACAGGGGATACACTCATGTGCCTCAACTGTTTTACTGTAGATATTTATATTTTATATTTTCTTAATAATCACTTTTTATTCTTTCATTAAAACCTGAATGACTCATTTTGTCAAATGTTTCTTCACCATCAACACACACACACCTGCAGCGTGAAACACTCACAACAGGACCAGATGTGGATCAATACGCCACTGACAGACACTTTGTTTTGAAAGGCTTTCAGTTCTTCAGTAGGAACCAAAAAGCGGAGAGAAACAGGAGAGACGTTCTTCTGAGATGGACCAACACTCCAGCTTCCTTTCAGCATCACAAAGTCAAAACAGTCAACTTTCCTTCGACCTTGATGGAAAATGTTATGAGGTTTTAACACATTGATAGTGAATGCAAAGACAAAAACATTTTATTGTTTCCTGGCATTTTTATAAGTTAAAGCTGATAGTTTATCCTTATAGTATTTTTTTCCCCATTCTGTTCTGAATTAACGAGAAAATTAGAATTATAGAGAATAAATTTGGATTTTTAAATGTGAAGCTGATAATGCTTTGAAACCTTCCTAAGCAAAAAGACTTTTCAGCCACTGATTTCATCAGTTAATTTTACAGAAACAGACTGATTCAATGACTCAATGACTGACTTTATTGGAAAAATGATAACATCTCTTTTGGACTTAAGGCACTTTCACAGTATAGTGTTCACAAGCACATACTGACACGTGTAGAAGATAGCTTATCAGTTCAAGTACCAACAGGTGAGGATACATTCTGGATACATCTTCTTGACTGGTGTTATATTCAACCCAGACATTGGAGTACTCAGTTTCGTACTTTTGTTCTGAGCACTACTGAACATCTATCCGGTCGTGTGGTGTTTGACAGCTGGATATTTATGAATCAAATAAAAAGGCTCTAACGTAGAGTGCAAATATGTGAACTCACAATTGTGAGTTCCACTGATTGTTCAGGTCACACAGCAGAGGGAAGCTCAATTTACCTCAATATGCGCTAACGCTGAGCTTTATTCTGAAAGTGCAGCATCCTCCCCTGCATTCTGGTCCTCTGCGTGATGTGTGCTAAGGGCTTCACACAGTTTCCATTGTAACAGTGCATTTTGTCTCTATAGCCTGGGGTGCTAGGACAGATAGAGACGGGGTTAACAGCAGGGCGATGCTCTAAAGATAACACAGCTTTTCAGTATTCACAGTATTTCACTGTGAGACTTAGTGGTTTCTATCTGCAGCCACTCGCATCTCTGACTGGAGGAGAATCTGTCTCTGTGCACATGTTGGCAAGGACTTCCTGCTCAGCACGTCTCCTGGTGGCAGTCCACAGTCCAGCCATGAGGAAGACCAGGGAGATGACCACGAAGAAGCCACCGTAGATAAAGAACTGAGGGAGGAAACAGGACAAATGTGAATCCAGTCCACAAGAAAGAGTCAGGGCTTGTTGTGTGTCCTCACCTGAGTTTTGATATCAAGACCGAGTCCAGCAGAGTCCACTACCACCACAGTAATCAGGGTCTGCAGCAAAAGAGCCATGAAGGTGTTGACGCCAAACACCAGAGCATAACGCTGCATGTTGAGATTGGCTGCAATCTGGTAACTGAACACAGGAGACATGGTGGATATTAGAAGACGAACACTTTTATTGCATCACATCTTTTTCTATGGGAAAGAGGGAATCTGAAATAAAATGATCCACATCGAGCCACAGGCCCTGCTGCAGAACAAACACGGACTCGGTGTGGGGGAGCAGAATAAATCCTCATTGTCCTCAACCGATATTTGTCTAAGATCATGTTTGTGTTGTTGAAAAGTGACTCAGCAGTTTCCACTGACTCAACAAATTACAGCATTTTCATGTTGGATGTGTTCCTTACTGTGGTTATCCTATCTCAAACACTGAATTTCCCCCACATGTTGAGACGTGTTCAGTCAAGAGTTGAAATGGTTGATGTAAGCTTCACTATAGTTACACAACTCCCTTTGGTTGACTCACTGTGGCCTGCAACAGCTAAAGAAGCAACTTGTAAGTTAAACTCCCTCAAGATCTGCACCTTTGTTTCTGAGACCTGAGTGCTGCTTTAAGGCTGACGGACTCACGTTGCCACAGTGATGAGCAGCATATACGTGGCTCTGAACAGGATGTAGAAGCCGTAACACAACCAGATGTTATTCCGTGTGTCCATGACAAAAATACACGCAGCCATGAGAAAGGAGAGGACACACAGAGACAGCTCCCCCCACAGAGACCAGCAGATGGGCAGGTAGCCCACCAGCAGCGCTGCCAGGGCTCCTGTTGGATGAGCAAGACAAAGACAGGACATCCATCAGCTCAGAGACAAGACTGGAGCCGGTGCTGCTCTTTCCTGACAGTAAATCAAAGATCTTAAGTCAGATCCCTCACCCAGCAGCGTGGACAGTGTCTCCACGTAGCCATTGTAGATGTCGTGTTCATGAGAGGGGCGGATGCTCTCCCACAGCGGCTGGGCGTAGTTGATGACCTGGAAGTAGCCACATGTGGCGAGAGCCCACCACAGCGACCAGGCCAGCAGGGGGCCACACTTGTAGCACTGCAGGAAATCGTCCCACAGAGTGTGCAAAACTTTTGTGAAAGCTCTGGGAGGACTTCCTGCCTTAGACTGCTGCAAAGAGAGGGCCAGAGCCAAAACAGAGGACAGATGAGACGCAGTCAATAACAAGGTTTGACGTCAACAAAGCAGCCGGTCACTCACTTCAGAGACGTCCTGGTTCAGAGGGACTCTGCTCTCTGGAAAGTTGCTATTGTGCTGAATGTCCTCTGCCGTTCCTGGGCTCTTGTGGAAGAACAAGCTTCTTTTGGGCATTGGCAGGAACCAGGGGCCAACGAAGGCCACGGCAAATGACGTCAGGGTAACTATGAGTAGATGCCGCAGCTGGAGTTTACCTACAGAGAGTAGCAGCTGGCCAGTCAGCGACCCAGCGGCCGACCCTAATAGAGTGACACTGCGACAGTAACTGGTGACTTTCTGGTAGTGCTTGGCCTCCACCACGCTGTAGATGTAGGAGTAATACGCCACATCTGAGGCTGTGGCCAGGCCAAAGAAGAACTCCAGGAACTGCATGGCGAGGACGCCCCGAGCCTTCAGCAGCAAGACGTAGGTCACAACCAGGCTGGTGGCCTGCAGCACCAGGACCGGTTTATAACGCAGATAGTCAGTAGCCAGGAAGGTGGGGAACAGGAGCAGCAGGTAGGAATATGTCCATACGGGAAATATCTCACCGACCACCTGAAGACAACATTGATACAGATTCACACAGTGAGCTGAGCAGACTTCCCTGTGCTGTGCCTGACCCTCTGGTGTCTGGTGTTATGGTGGATAGATTCAGGACTTGAGCAAGGTTTAGTCAGTCGGGGCAAAAACACAAAGGTCTGAGAAATTTTAGCTCTCAGCTCGATGGAGGTAATCACATGGGGATTAACCAGATTCCACAGGTTTGGGACACGTTCTCTTTTGGGGATTATTGAGCCTGAGGGAACCAGATCTGAGTCCAGACCGACAGATCACATTAAAGTCCAACAGGTTTGGAGCAGCCCATAAGAAACAGCCTTTGTTACCTGAGTAGTGGCCGCTTTAACAGCCTGAAAATGCAGAAACAGGTTCAAAATGAGTCAACATGCATCACCATGTGGTGCCAGCAGCTCAACTGCTGGTGTAACACAATGCTTTAATCTCACAAGTCCAGATGTGCTGGGACACAACAGGCTTAGTTCATCCACAAAATAATTTCCTTCATGACCTTCAGATTTAGAGAAAAACATATCAAACTGAAGCAGATCTTTTGTTTCTAGTTCAGATTTGATGAAGCAGAAAAACTGCGGAAACATGGAATTCAGAAAGTGTCTACGGGGTAAACTGGCTGCTGCGTGTTAAAGACACGATCTCTGGAATAAAACAAAGCCAACATTAACAATCTTCATATCTAAGAATGTTTCTTTAAATGGACATTCTTGTCCCGACCTTGAGTTTTACTCTCTTGTCGTCACGACTGACATTGAGGCAGATCCGTTCCCGCAAGAAACAGCTGAATGGGGAAACACACTTCAACATTAGTGTTTCACAATGAGTGTGTGTAACAGCTGCACTTCAATTACTGTGTTATTCTATGTAGTCATGTATGAAAAGAACCTGCTTATTATGAGAGAAGAGTACAAGAATACAATAATAAGAAAGGAAGATTTATTTTTATCATTATGACAACAGATTAGGAGGTCAGGAGGACAGGTGGAGGACAGGGGGAGATGGAGGAGATGGAGGACAGGTGGAGGACAGGGGGAGATGGAGGAGATGGAGGACAGGTGGAGGACAGGGGGAGATGGAGGACAGGTGGAGGACAGGGGGAGATGGAGGACAGGTGGAGGACAGGGGGAGATGGAGGACAGGTGGAGGACAGGGGGAGATGGAGGACAGGTGGAGGACAGGGGGAGATGGAGGATATGGAGGACAGGGGGAGATGGAGGATATGGAGGACAGGGGGAGATGGAGGAGATGGAGGACAGGTGGAGGACAGGGGGAGATGGAGGATATGGAGGACAGGGGGATATGGAGGAGATGGAGGACAGGTGGAGGACAGGGGGAGATGGAGGATATGGAGGACGGGGGAGATGGAGGATATGGAGGACAGGGGGATATGGAGGATATGGAGGACAGGTGGAGGACAGGGGGAGATGGAGGAGATGGAGGACAGGTGGGGGACAGGGGGAGATGGAGGATATGGAGGACAGGGGGATATGGAGGAGATGGAGGACAGGTGGAGGACAGGGGGAGATGGAGGAGATGGAGTAATAAAGAGTGTAATAGCGCAGCCGGGGCTAACGAACTTAGCCTGAAGCTAACCTACCTGGGACTCGGTCAGGTTCTGGTCCGGACCCAGCAGGTAAGGGGTCAGGAACGGCTCCAGCGGCCGCAGGTTGGAGAAGAAGCCGTAAGCACAGAGCAGCAGGGTCGGGTACAGGACAGACATGGTCCCGGTTGGTCCCGGCTCGTCTCCCACACGTGATACTGAGCCCGGTCGGCCGAGGGCCGGCTTCTTCTCTGGGGAAGGAGCTGCAGCAGGAGGAGGCCACCAGACACACTGACCCCACCCAGCGGCCGGGACCGGAACTGCAGCTGGACTGTCAGACTGATCATAATAAAATAATAATAATAATCTGATTTTTATAGAAACAGACCATCTTTACCCAAGATCCAAATACACAAACAAAGAAACATCAGTATGTTTACAGTTTTGGGGAAACTTTATTGATAAGTGTGCATGACTTTAAAATGTTCAGGTGTTACATCAGGACACTGGAGCCACAGAGCTAACACGTCATCCCACCAACACATAACAAGAACAGGGACAGCAGGAATCACTGAAGCTCATGCTTGATCCAAGAGGACGTTTACGGAAAGAGCCATGGGAGAGCGAAAGAGCCGAGCCTCAGACACATTCAGAGAACGGCGTCTTAAGACAAACATCAAGGAGCTGATTTACACCACTGAGGTTCAGCCATGACTCCTGGGAACAAAGAGGCTTTTATAGCACTGCAGCTCAGAGCTGGCATTCTCAGCAAAGAGCAGACATTTCCCTCTAGAGACAGAACCAGAGCTGAGAGGACAGTGAGGATCGGACTTACATTAATCTTTTAAAAACAAAAAAAAAAAATACACGAAGTGCAGCTTTAACGTCTGCGTTTCTCCGATTGAAGGCTAAAGATAATCAGCTCCTGCCCTCTAATTCCTCCAAACCTAAACCAGGGTGATTCACTTCCTGAAATTTAAAGCAGTGTGGAATGTGGTGAGTTTCTAATCCTAACAAGAACTTTGTGAGAAGAAGCTGTAGGGAAACAGCAGAGGTACAGTCCAGGTTTCCAGATGTAGCCTTGTCGAAAGCCAGACCACGAGACTGATCAGTTTCATCTGTGTGTGTCTGGTACAGAAACATTAACTGTTGTTGGGCTTCTGTATTCACAAAAACAAGCCTGCTTCCCAAACCGGACTGTTCTGTCAACACACAATTTATTCACATTCCCCACACAAAGCGCCTCAGAGCAACACAAACACTCCCCGATCGACTGCAACAACACAAAACCTCTAGTCTCCAGGAGCAGTTGTTAACAGAGCTACATGGTGAAGTGCCTCGTGTAGTCGTATTCTATCGTTGGAATCACAGCCTGAACGAACTTGAGGAAAATCAGAAGATACCTTGAAGTTCCAGTTAAGAAAAGCACAAATGTGGTACAAAACTGGGAAACAGAAAGACAAAGACCTGATGAAGGTAAAGATGGGGAGAGTCAGCAGAGAACTAAAGATATTTTCCCCAACTCCGTAAACCCAGACTGCACCAGGAAACCTGCACTGGTCAGACTAGACTGTCCACCAGTCCACCTGAGGACACACCAGGGCAGGACGTCATTTCTGATTGACTCTTAAAGGTAGCTGGGAGACTTTTAGTCCAACTGAACTGGTTTGACTGGACTGCTTGAGTAAGGGAAGAATATATGAATAACTGTTAGGATCCTCTGCACTAACAGTCAAGCACGATAAACAGGAAGGAGGAAAACAGAGAACTGCCTGAACTCATTTTGATGCAATACTGATGCAAGAACTGAATGATAAATCTGTCTGGCTTATGGACTTTATGCTTCCAAACCGAGAAACAGGAACAAGAAGTCACTTCAATCCATTCATGGCACATTAAAAACAATCAAACACAGCATGTCAGAGAACCAGAGCTGATCCAGGCTTTTTCTTTGAAAGGATACATATGGACACCCAGCTCTCCTCCTCCTTCTGCCACTGTCTCAATGATCTTCTTCATCACTTCAGCATGTCTGTAAGCAGAGTGGAGATCAGCCACAGGTTGGTATCGCACTCTGAGGTAAAGATGCAGATGAAACCTTAAGTCTCACCTGCAGGGGTGGACGGAGCACATGGCAGGTGGAGGAAGGTGCGGGTGGTTCTCAATGGTCACGGTCTTCTTCACATGGTCCTGGCTGATGTCCTCGTACATCTGCTCCACAGTCAGCGGTTGCCTGTCCTGGAGAAACCAGATCAGAATATCAGCTCTGACCTTACCTGAGAAGTTTCTACAGTCTCACCACATCCAGGTACGAACTTCATCGTATCCGAAGAGCCAGAGTCGGGGGGTCTGGTAGTATTTGTCGTACGTGATGTACAGGTCATACGTTCTTGTCTGCAGGATGGCGTCTTCACTTCCCGGCTCTGCTTTGGCTTTAGATTCTACCATTTTACTGGTGTCCAGAGTCGCCTAGAGACAGGACACACTGACTGGTTAAGACGACAAATGGTGGACTGTGAACCTGTAAAGGATTGTGTCTTTGTAGTTTGGAGGCTGTGAATCTGCATGACTGTGAGAATCTGAGGCTTTGAAACTTTTAAACTTTGGATTGTGTTGGACTTTTGGGCTGTGAAGCTCTGAAATCTTTGAGGTTATGGAGAGTTCACCTCATCTGTTTCCAGCAGTCCACTCTCCTCGTACTCTGAAAGGACAAAGACTGTCAGTTCGAGTCTGTGAGGAGGTTAAACCACGACTGCTTCGCCACTTCAAACACATCACTACCTTCCATATCTGCTGCTTCTCCATCTTCATCGTCATCCTCGTCATCATCATCACAACACGCTGCAGACGTGGTGTTCATGTTCTTGTCCTATAGGAATGAGAGTGTGATTTCATCAATAGTGTACACTTTTAGAGGGACCCGAGGAGGATTCTGGGATAAATGCAGATAAAATTCCAACCTTATTATTGTCCAGTGAGAGCTCCTGTACAGCATCAGTGGCTCCTAAAAGGCCTGCACAAACACACACGGATCAGTTTACTGTACCTTCACACCTGTTAATGACTGATACTGATAAATAAGAGGGTTCCAGCTGACCTCTCTGACCCCTGACCTCTTAATTAGATCACATCAATCATCACCTGAGTTGTGGTACGTGTCCACCCAGCCCCCGTCTCCGTCGTCCTCCTCGATGATGGCCTCCAACTCGTCTGAATACTCCATCTGTTTACAGCGCTTGTAGCACGGAACTGAATCCAGAGGAAGAGAGAGAGAGGAAGAGAGAGAGAGAGAGGTCAAACAGAGAACAGAAACTTCTTCTCTGATACACAACAATCAAGGAAGAAGGCGTCTCACCATTGCGTGTCAGTAGAAACTGTTTATCCTGGGGCAGATAAGGCTTCACCTTCAGCTCTTCTCCTATGGCCCTAAAGGTGGAACCACACACATAAATACTAAAATCACTACGACCTCAAACTGCACTCTCTTTTATGAAGCTGTTACATTTGTTGACCACATTATGAATCAACTTTGATACCTTTTGAAGTCATTGGTTGTCGCTTCTGTTTATCCTGGTAAATGGTTTTATTAAATTGTGAGATGTAAATTTTTGACCAGTTCATCAAATAAAAATAAACAGATTTGATTGTGGAATGTGCTGTGGAACCAGCACACAGAAAGTTTGGGCCTAGCTCTGTTTCTGTTGCTGATTGGCTGCTACAGCCCAAAGGTATCATGTCAGGCGATCTGGACTCACCATTTCCACGTGGGGCAGTGGTGGACCAGGTGATCTCCAGCTGCTACAAACTGAGACAGAGGACAAAGGACATACAGTAAGCTGAAGACAGACTGAATGTCTCGGGGTTACAGCAGCTGCTGTGGGCGGGGCTCACCTCCTCAGGTGTGATGACTCCCGTCTCTTTGAACTTCGACTCCTGTAATCAGAAACAAAAACCGAAACCAGATCAGAATCATGGTCGATAATCGACTGTTAGCCCTTCTGGCTCACTCCTTTAGATTTCTGTGACAGAGTTAGACACTTCACTACGTTGGTCTGCCCTTCCTGTGTTAGACACCCCGGACCCCCCGGAGGTTACCTTCAGGACCGGGGTGAGGAACTCGGCCACCCCCAGCGCGGTGCCCTTCACCGTGTTGATCACGTTCTGCATCCTGTCGGCTCCCCGCTGGATAGAACACTCTCCCTGATCGCTTATTTACTCGGACATAACTGCTCCGGTGAGAGCCAGTCACATGACGCGCCTGGACGCTTCCGGTTTTGTAGTCTCGCGAGAAGTGCGCAGGTGACCGGAGCAGGAGCGGGCTGCTGAAACAGCGCGCATTTAGCTGTGTGCCGACGCTAGGCTAAGACAAGCTAAGCTAAACTGAGCTAGCAGCGGGAGAGGGGGTGCGGGGCAGGATGTGGAGCGGTCCGGTCAGGACGGCGGTCTGGAGGGCGAAGGTCCTCAACAGGACCCGGCCGGTCCCCGCCGCCAGATCCGGATCACACCGGTCCAGCTGTAGGACGTGGATCAGACCCAGCGGGTTCGATACCGGGCTGAAGGTCTTCAACAGCCTGACCAAACAGAAGGAGCCGCTGATCCTGGCCAGAGAGGGCGTGGCTACTTGGTACGGGTCTACGTCACACGGTACGTCACCTTCACACAGGTGTAACGACCTCACTCATGACGTAACTGCGCTGCTTCTCAGGTACAGCTGCGGACCCACCGTCTATGACCACGCCCACCTGGGCCACGCATGGTGAGTACACAAACGCACCTGAGTCCGTCCAGCATAAAGGTGTCAGTCACCTCACCTGTGTCCTGTCGCAGCTCCTATGTTAGGTTTGACGTCTTGCAGAGGATCCTGTCCCGGATGTTCGGGGTCACCGTCATCCACGCCATGGTCATCACTGACATCGACGACAAGATCATCAGGAGAGGCTTAGAGGTGAGTCCAGGGTCAGGATCCGTTGATCGGTCCGGTCTCGGAGGTAAGCCCTGTGTCTGTGTCCGCAGGAGGACATGTCCCCCACCATGGTCGCCAGACTGTACGAGGACGAGTTCAAGAGGGACATGTTGTCCTTAAAGGTCAGACGTCAGATCGTCCATCAGGAGTTTTAATTACTGATCATCTGATTCGCTTGAGTGAATGTGTCCATGTTGTGTTGCTGTCATCAGGTGACTCCTCCTGCTGTGTATCTACGAGTCACCGAGAACGTGCGTCACATCATCGCCTTCATCGAAGGCATCACCAGGAATGGACACGCTTACGCCACCAACCACGGTGAGTGTTCCCTGCGATGTCATGACATCATGCCGTCCCGAGTCGTCACCTGTCAACGCCCTGATTTCAGGTAACGTGTACTTCGACATCCAGTCCATCGGGGATCGGTACGGCTGGTTCACAGGAGCCGTGGAGTCTCAGGCCGAACCTGGTCAGTATCAGATCCTGGTCTTGTGGTGGCGGGGGGGCTGGTCAGTGTCAGATCCTGGTCATGGCGGTACGTGGGCCTCACTAATGGGCTGCGACCTTCAGGTGGCTCTGGCAAACGGGACTCCAGGGACTTCGCTCTGTGGAAACAGTCCAAACCAGAGGAGCCATACTGGGAGTCTCCGTGGGGCAGAGGGAGGCCAGGATGGCACATCGAGTGCTCGACCATCGCCAGGTCTGGATTCTGAGTTCTACTCTGGTCTTTGAAGGTCCTGGGTCCAGTTTTCTCCTTATTTAAATCCTTCACTTAAAGTCAGTTCAATTTAAGAAGAAGACTTGGTTGTTGAAGGGTTTTCTGGGGCCACACGAATAATGATCCTGAATTGATTGTACTGATCATGTATTCTGTGTGTGTGTGTGTGTGTGTGTGTGCGCCCTGCCCATAGCTGTGTGTTTGGGAGTCAGCTGGACATCCACTCTGGGGGGATCGACCTGGCGTTCCCCCACCATGAGAACGAGGTGGCTCAGAGTGAGGCCTATCACCAGTGTGGTCAGTGGGCTCAGTACTTCCTGCACTCAGGTAAACCCTTCATCCCACTCACGCTGTCACATGGCCTCTTTCTCCTTTGCTGATTGGTCATTGCTGTTCTCAGGACACTTGCACCTGAAGGGCAGCACAGAGAAGATGTCCAAGTCCCTGAAAAACTACGTCACCATCAAGGTAAAAGCCGCCGACTGTCAGTTTGCCCTGTGATGTCTCTGGAATCAATAATCTGTTTCCTTCAGGATTTCCTTCAGTCTCACTCTGCCAATGAGTTCAGGATGTTCTGTCTGTTGTCCAAATACAGATCAGGTGAGAAACATCATCAGCCGTCACTTGACTGGTGGTTTAAAGAATACGATTTGTTGACTTATGATTTCCTGTGGCTTGTCTCCATAGCGATAGATTACAGCGACAGCAGCCTGGCGGAGGCTCGCACTTCCCTGGGAACCATCTCCACTTTCATCCACGCCGCTCAGGCCTACATGAGGGGAGAGCTGCAGTGTGCACCTGTACAGGAAGCTGCTCTCTGGGACAGGTGTGTTGTCATCATCAGATGGTGTGGCGAGCAGCAGCAGGGTAACAGGAAGGGCGTGTACACACTGACCTCTGACTTATGTCCTCCAGTTTGGCTCAGACTAAGGCCTTCGTACTGAAGGCCTTCGCTGATGATTTTGACACCCCGAGAGCTGTCAGTGCCCTGATGAACATGGTTTACCATGGAAACCGCCAACTGCAGCCCGTTGCTACGGTAATCCACCATCTCTTACTGCACGTTTGATTCAGCTGGATTGAACCTGCACACACTGAAGGTCATAGGTCAACTGACTGTATACAGATTTCAGAGAACGTGTGTCTTTGTGTGTGTGTGTGCATGCTCAGTGTGACGCAGCAGCTCGCAGCCCTGCAGTGTTTGGTGCCATGATCAGATACCTGACAGATATCCTGGATGTGTTTGGGCTGGACCTGCTGCACAGTCAGGTGAGAGATGAAAGGTCCAGATCACAGTTGTTTAGTTGATTAGCTGACTGACTGCCATTGTGTTAACAGGCTGATGTGCTGAGTGGCGGCGGAAGTCTCCAGGGCGTGGTGGAGCAGCTGACACACTTCAGAAGTCAAGTCCGAGCGTTGGCACTCAGTCGCCTGAAGGATCAGACCACCACAGACAGAGATTTGCTCCTCAAAGCCTGTGACACCCTGCGGAGGGACCTGGCCCCGCTCGGCGTCGTCATAAAGGTATCGCACCTGTTGTTCGTGCTACTGCTAATCTGACAGTTCAGAGGGAGACTCATGGACTCATGTGTTTCCCATTGCTTTCAGGACAGAGGAGCCACGTCTACATGGGAAATCACTGAGGGTCCCAGAGGACAGAGCGTCCAGGACAAAGATCAGGACAAGTCCAGCTGATACCAGCCCCGAGCCAGACTCGGGATTTCACAGAGACCAAATCTGTGGCTTCAAGTCACTTCTGTTCAGATGTAAATGCTCCAGATCTTTCATCCATCAGGCCCCATCAGGTCAGGACTGAGACCAGAACTGAAACCAGGATAAGTGGATGGATTTAAAACCTGCTTCAACACAAAAAGACGAATGTGTTATCTGATCAAGCTGACTGAGCTGAAACAGGAAGTGCCCCCCATCGTAGTCTGTTAGGGTTCGTCCTGTCTCATGTAACTGTGACTGATTAAAAGGTGAAATAAAGGTAACAATGAAGACTTGTGATTATCTTGATCAATATGATGCCGTTTGAAAAATATCATGTTACAGGAAATGAGGCCATACTCATAAATACAACAGGACTCAAACTGCTTAATTTGTCTTCTTCATTCGCATCACTGAATGTATATCAAACCGAAGTGTATATGTCAGAGTCCATGATCTGGATCTGCTCTGGGTTCAGATCAGTCTCCTGTTGTGATCTGGGGTCAGTCAGGCTAGCTGCACTTTTCTGGCATCAGGTTGATCAGGGAGTTGCTGGCCTGAGCCAGTTCTGTGATGGAGACTCGGCCTCTCTGTCGGATGAAGTGAGCCACAGAGTCCAGCTCATCTGGAGTGATGTAGATGAACTTCCCCCGGTCGTCGATCACTCCTGCAGAGACACGAATGACGTTAAGCTGTTATGCTGAAGGTTGGCCAGCAGATGTTGCCATATTTAACTATCAAATGCTTCTAAACACTGAACCATTTCAACACTGCGGGGTTCTGCCTGAACTCACCTGTGAGGGAGCCGTCAGCCAACAGCTCATGCAGTCTGGTGATGACATCCTGAGTCCTCATCCCAAATTGGGAGGCCAGGTCCTCCAGGAGGACCACCTTGGAGCTCTGTGGTACAGAGAGAAACAGTCAGGTTGTGACAGTCCGGTCCAGACTGGTCCACATCAGGCTGCATCTCAAGAGTCTGTCTCACCTGGATGTACTGGATGAATTCTTGCAGCAGGTTTCGAGACTGAGAGTCAAAAATTCAAATGTTTATTACACTTTAAATCTACAATAACACACTGAGAGGACTGAGCTGGACTGGTCTGACCTGGTCCTCGCTGAGTTCCTCCTCTTCTCCCTGATCTTCTATGATGAAGGAGGCCTTGAGTCTTAAGTACTCCTCCTCCTCCCTCCTCTCCTGCTCCTCTTTGGCTCGACGCTCCTCCTCCTCCTAAATACAGGACAGACAGACAGTCAGCGCCCATCCACAGGATCCAACAGGGAAGATACGAGAGACTGAGACCTGTTTCTGTTCCAGCAGCCGCTCCCTCTCCTCCTCCTGCCTCCTCTCCTGCTCCCTCAGCTCCTGCATCCTCTTCCTCTCCTCTCTCTCCTCCAGCTCTGCCTGGAGACGCACCACAACAACTTCCGTTCAGGTTTTTGCATCACATTGTGGGAGTAGGTTTCCCGACTCCCTCCTCACCTCTCTCTGAGCTTTCTTGGCCTGTTTCTCCTCCAGCTTCTTCTGTTTCTTGGCTCCAACCTTCGCTGTTGGCTGGAAGTTCAGCTCCTGTTCTTCCTCAGGCTCGTCTTCCTCCTCTGAGACGAACAGCATACATTCTTTACATCACAACTGGTTTTACACTTAAAATTGATTTGTCTGGAAACATTTCCAGAACGCCTGTAGTCCTCAAAGTCATATCAGGTGGAATCAAACCAGCTCTAGTCTACATGAGGCCATGAAGGAATAACTGATGCGATACAAATAAAGTTCTTTAAATGGACCTTGTCCCGCAGCCTCTCTCTGAGGTCGTCTGTTGGCCATCATTGTCGCCATGTTTCTCCTCCTGCGGGGCATCCCGGCTCCTCGCTCCTCCGCCTCCCGCTGAGGGGGCCCTGCAGCCCGGACCGCATCCCGCCGCTGTTCCTCATCAGCTAAACACACATCACATACAAGACAAGAACAGGAGGTCTGGGGGTCAGAGCGCTGCTGCTTCCTGTGATTTTCACAATAAAAGTCTGCTGTCTGGTCAGGTTTTTGGACCTGGATCGGGTCTTAATTGATCCTAGTCTACAGTCATTTCCTACACTGCAGGTAATCAAACCAAGTCACATCCAGACAACAGCCTTCCTGTGAAAACCGGAAGTAAACACTGGTTGGCAGGTGTGTGACGCAGGCATGTGAGCGCTGACGTAGCAATAATTTAATGAGTCAGATTTAATTAAGGCCCAGATAATAACTGTCGTGTTATAGCTGACCTTTGACCCCATGTTTGTGCGGCTGGGGACAGTCGCCTAAGTTTAAAATGATGCTAACCGTTAGCCTTAGCGCAGTTAGGATCAGCCGCTCACCTTCCTGTGTTTTCCTCCGAACCTTCATCACAAACACGATGAGGATGATGAGGAGAGCGGCGGCCGTCAGATACACAACCACGTCCATGACTCCCCAGGACCAAACACCGGACAGGACACACAATCAGACCGGCTCAGTGAGTGTCTGAGTGCGGCTCAGCTCCGCACACAGCAGGCCTCTTCTTCTTCTACGGCTGCTGCTGCGTCTTCTTCTTCACTGCGGGGTGATTAACTCCCCCTGGTGTGTCGGAGGAGTCATGGCGCCTCCTGATTTTTATAAATAAATGGATTCATTATTTTCCTCCTCCTCCTCCTTCTTCATCTTCCTGCCCTCCCCCTTCCTCCTCCTCTCCTCCTTATTAGTTGTCTGTTTTCAGAGATGCTGCTGCCTCTGCAGCTCGCATGTGCAACTCAATCTGACATCGACCAGCCCCCCCCCAAGTTGCTACACACACACTGATCCCAATTATAGAAAAGCCAAACTGCACATTAAATATCCGAGCTGTGGGGGCCCGGAGCCACGGGGGGCCTGTAGTTTATCCCTGGTTATGTCAAGGTAATGTCGCCGTCATTTCCATTATCAAATGGGAATTTGAGCACAAAATGATGCTGATGTGGAGTTGCATCATGGGAGGTGAAGTTCACAATGAAAGATGTGAGAGTAGAGACAGTGGTTGTGTGTGTGGTTGTACGACGCTGCAGGAAGCTGGACTTTGTGCAGCAGTAGCAGCTGAAAAATGGCCTGTCAGCAGTTTTGTGGGTCCCAGCTGAGGACAGAAGGAATACAGACGATAACTGAGGACAGATTCTGAAGGGATGGGAGTACTTTTCCATCACCGGTGACATCAGGAGGACACAGGCCCCTCCTCCTGGAGTACTAGTGAAACCAGACCCCCTCTGCCCCCTCATTGTGTGTATTCACTATTGTACATGGAAATGCTTTGTTGCAACTGATAACACTTTGCATGAGGGAGGGTGGGGTTGTGTTGTACTACGAGTTGTAAACGTGTCATACCGATAATGTGGACTCACTACAGTCCCCCTGAAGGTATGTGAAGAATGTCTGAGTCTAAAGTTGAAGGTGAGCCCAGGAAGGACACCAGGTTTGCCGCAGTCCTCACTTCCTGGTTCTGTGCTCAGGTGATCTGCAGGAGGAGGAGTGGAAGGGGGGAATGATGGGGGATATGTGGAAAGGTAACAGTCCATGTCCCACCTCCATGTCCCACCTCCAGAGGTCAGTATGGATGCTGTCCCATATGGACCACTGGGATGTGCATTCATGCAGAAACAAGGAGGATATAGTAGTAAGAAAGTTAGTAAGGGAGGGGGGTGGAGCTAAGAGGCAGGAACAGGAAGACAGAATGAGCTGCAGGGCCAAGGTCAGTCCTCTGCAGGACAGGTGTGCCACTGTTTATTTGACCGATTTGATTGGATGTCAGCCAACTGGCTCTACGCCCCATCCGCCACTGAAAATAGTGCCAGACAGCACCAGACTTTTGACGTGTAACCTAGCAACCACAGCAGGCTCAGTGAATTAACAGAGAGGAGGTGGTCACGTGACACACGACTGTCAAACACATCACAACTGTTCATTGAAAGACGATGATGATGGTGATGATGGTGATGATAGGTTCAGTGTACTGAGCTCTATCATTCGATCTCAGTCAGTTAATGGTTGTGTGTTTTTATGACTGTGGGTCAGAGTCTGAGTGTGTTGTGATATTTTCAGCTTGTGCCTGAAGGACATCATGGCTCTTTCTGCTCTACCTGTCAACAGGTGTTAATATGAGACAGCCAATGGCTGTCATGTCCAAGTCCTGGTCCTGGTCTTGGACCAACCAGGTAGAAATGCACACTAACAAGGTTTATTTTGAATAAATATGTTCATTTCCCGTAACCAATTAATGAAATTTAATGTTGCTAGTTCTGTTGTGATTTGGTCAATGTCCCGCTAACTCTGTGTTTCCTGGTTATTTTTTCTTCTTTTTAGAGACAGCTACCTTTGTGGTCAGAGGTCAAAGGTCAAGGTTACTGTGACCTGATGAAATTAAGGCACAAGGTCAAAGGTCACCTCTTCTTTGACATCTTCACTGGTTGCTGGAGGAGACCTGAACAGAGACCTGGATCTGACCTGGTCCTTCAGACAGAAGCAGGTCTTCGCTGTCACTGATCTTGGATCTTTATCTGGAGACATTTCATAACTATAGTGACGGTGACTATAAACTGCTCCTGGTTCAAAGAGCCAGAGCCTTTTGCTGCAGATCAGGTTATCTCTGCTGCTCAAACATTAACCATCACAGAATTATTGGAAGAAGACCATCTTGAACTTTGAACCAGCTGTCAAGCATCAGCTAAATATGAGTAAGATGGGGATTAATTTGTAACCAGAGCAAAATTTCACAACACCCTAAGGAGCCGCAATAATGAAAGTTTAATGGGCAGGCTGTAGTTACACAGTGGACACAACAGCTACACACTGACAGACACAAACTTGTGCGGCTTATAACACACTCAAGAAGAAACTTCAGGTGGAGGGGGCGGTGTTTAAACTCACCTCCAGCTTCACCTTCTGTTTCTCCTGTATTTAAATGCCCAAGTCGATGACAGAGGAGGAGGAGGAGGTGAAATGTAAGCAGCCTTATCCAGTTCCCACATTCCCCCCGTGGTGACATCACAGCGTGCTCCCAGGGGATCGGGTACCACAGAGTGGTGCAGACAAAAACAAACCTCACAGCACCAGCTTTGATAAAACCTGTCTTAACTGGAGCAGTTTTAATGTGTTTCCCTGATTTTATTTTATGATAAAATATTTGATTATAATTGATTAAACTATTAATAATGTTTGAATGGAGCCCTACAGATTAATAAACCTGTCTTGGTTTGACAGATCATCGTGTTTAGATGAGCAGGAAGTCATAAAGAAACTGATATAATGTATGAAACAATTTATTAAAACTCCTAAGTGTAAATATAATTACAGAATTAGTTTGTGAAAAACAGATGAAATTGTTATCAGCAATCATCAGCAAGTTTTTCAAATTGCCCTTAAACCTCACACACACACTCAGGCCTTTTGTACTGTTGTATCAGGGTAAGTGAATGAGGCCAGGAGCTGTTTTTATTATAATTCTTCTTTATTTATTGGTCTCCTTCACTAGAGGAGCAGGTTTGTTGAACAGGTTCTTCTCTCAGCTCTACACATTAACCAGAGAGAGAGCAAGTTTAAACTTTCCATTATTATTCTCTGTCAATCATTGATGTCTTTATGGGGAGGAGACGTTAGACCTCAGACGTCTTCCTGTGTTTATGTTAATGACCCTCCCCTGCCCCATCTCCTCCACACACTGATTTAAACTAAGTCTAACTCTCTGGTCATTTTACAATCATAACTTCCGACCTTTGACTTTTTATTACTTTATTAATGTTAGTTAATAATTGATTTGTATCATTAGTTTAGCCCTATTAACCGTTCAGCGGTGATTATACTCCAAACATATCCTTGTCTTTAAAGCCTCTTTGTTCCGTGAGTCATGTCCCCATGATGAAGGGTTTCCTTTGGATATGAAGAGCTCATGGGGGTGATGGGAAGAAGAAGGAGCCTTCAGCTGGAGGTAAATAATGAGGCCTGTTCATGATATCTGTGTGCGGACTTCAGCTGGCTCTGTGGCCTCGGGCCTCAGATGACTGATATGTAAAATGCAGATTATCATATTTAATGTGCAGAGGTCCGAGTCCCAGACCTTCTTTATGTTGGCTGACAACACGCTTTCTCCCTGCAACAAGACGCACATTGACATTCCTCCATGTTTCACCTGTAAACAGCTGCCGGGACACTCTGAAGGTCAGGGGACATCTGAAACCTGATCCAGAGTCCTCTGTAATCTAAACCCTGATTCTGCTGCTGCATCTGAGAGGAGCAGTCAAACAGAGGCAGGAACAGGGGTCACACCAGGGGTCACAGCTCAACCGTGGCGTGGCCTAGCTTAGCATAGATGCTAACATGATGCAATATGACATGCACTGTGAGACAATGTGCATCGACAGACATCTGGATCTGGCCCTTTAAAACCAAAAGCTCCACAGTGTTTCATTCTGTAGAATGAACAGAGTGTTTTATAATCCTCAGCTTCTTCTTCTTTGGTCACGAATTAACCTCTTTGACCCTGAGAGCAGAGCAGAGGTGGATCACTATGAAGCGGACAGACGGTTCTGCTTTGTAAAGTCTACAACATGGAGACAGGAAACAGGATGACATCATGATCCCCAGATCTTTGTCCGTCATGAATGATCTGATTCATCTCATGCGAGACAATCGTCAGCACTGTCGGGATCAAAAATCAATGTTTTGCCTTTATTTGCCCACACTGGTTCATGCTTTTTCCCCACAATAAGTTTGCGGGTTCAATTTGCGGCCTGGGGCCTCCAAAGACGTCATGTTTGGGTTCATGAGTGACTGTCTCTGTGGTGGACTGGAGACCTGTCCAGGGCGACCCCGGCCCTCGCCCAGAGGGAGCTGGGATTGGCTGCAGGACCCCCCATGACTCGGAAACGGATAACCAGCAGAAGATGAAGCAGGAGACTCGCTGCTGACATTGTGTCACACTCATGTTTTTGACCCGAATTTCATCCCATCGTCACATGATTAACTCCACAGTGCTTTGATGTCTGGTCCTCAGAGGGTGAACCTTGTGGTTTCAGTACTTTTCATTAACACATAGCTGCTAAGATGATTACTTCCCTGTGAGCATGGATTAGCATGCTAAGATGAAGAGCAGCACCTTTACAGCTCAGTTCCTCTGCAGGTCTGTGTCCCATCAGGGTTCCACACCCGGGTCATGGATACCAGGTTGGCAATCAGATACTGAAACTCATCTTTGAATGCACACTTACTTGTTCCGGTGTCAAAGAAGAGTCGCTCTCACCTTGAGTCCACCCTCCCCCATCCACCCTCACACCGTACACAAGTTTATTGTGTACACATGCTGAAGAAAGGCAGCAGCAGTGTAGGTGCGGTCGCCTTCAGACACCGGGTTGTATCATTAGAGAATTAACTGCTCCTCAAATCCCCATTACCTCCATCATACAGACAAGAAATGAGCCACTGTGCAGATCAGGACCAGGTCTGTCTCCTCACATGTCTGAAATAAAAAGGACATAAAACTCCAAGAAAAGGATCTAAAGAACTGATGAGGAGGAGGGTGGGTGAGGTTGAACAGGACAATCTGGTGCTTGCTGTCTCCCAGTCCCCAGCTGGTTTCCAGCAGATCCCAGCAGCCTGGACAGGAACTCTTGAGAGGTCACATGACCCGACATCAGCGAACACAGGAAGTGTTTCAGTGATTCCCTGGTGTATCACGGCGAGGACAGAGGGTGAGGGGGAGGAGCCAACTGCACGACAGGAGCAGGTCTGTCTTTCCGCCATCATGGGACTCAGAGAGAGGACTGGTCTCGACTTTGAGACAACCATCAGAGGTCGCAGCCTCCATGTTTACATTCCAACAAATGTACACAGCTCAAGAAACACAAAGGGCAACACGTTACTGAGCAATTACACACATACACACACATTAAGTGTGAAGTCAGACCATCTGCGTGTGTGCGCCAGTCAGGTGTTTGGTTTGGTTGGACTATGAAGACACATCCAGCCCAAACTTGGGCCTCATGGTGGAGTCTCCCCAGTTCTACGGCCCAAGTCTGGCCCCAACACGGTTCCCACATCTGGGCCGGACTCAGCCCTGACGCTGGGGTGTACACAGGAACAGAGGTTTTATTTTGCTCAGAGAGAAACTGGGTCACCATGTGGCCCCCATGAAATGCCCTTGGGACCCTGAAATAGAGACAGGCAGGATATATATACAGGTTTCAGCGTGTGTGTGTGTGTGTGTGTACTTGGCAGAGGTGTGTAACTAGAGCTTATTATCCCAGTTGGGGGGGGTGAGGACACCCACCCAGTTGGAGTGGGAACAGAGAGCCACAGCTCCGTCAGCGGGATGAAGTGATCAGTGTAATGACTGTTTTAAAGGCGTCCTGATTACAGGGTGTCGCTCTGAGCTCACACTCACTGAGACACAACAGCGTGAGCTCAGGGCCGGCGTGGCCCCCAGTCCAGAACCCAACGGGGGTCCAGAGCTGTGCCACGCTTCAGCCCGCATGTCCTGAAATATCACAGCCCAGATCCCTGCAGGAGTAAGGGGGGAGGGGTCAGGCAGTCCAGATTTTGAAGCATCCTCCATGATGCTCAGAGCAGAATCCTCATCTCTGCAGCCGCGGCTGGGAAACAGGCTCAGTGCACACTGCAGAGTGTGTGTGTGTGTGTGTGTGTGTGTGTGTGTGTGTGTTACACCATACCTGCAGACAGGCCCTGATATACATACTGTTAACCGCCTCTGCTTCTATAGGCGTCCTGTCCATCTTAGTGACGTCAGGGCTACGCAGGGCCTGGACACGCCCCCCTGTAGGTAAGTTGTGGGGACTTTCGGGCGGAGTCGGGGACGGACGGTTTATATTCAGGATCCTCCTGCAGCAGGAGCTGGATTCCGCTGCGACGGCCAGGAACGGCAGACGCCCGGAGGGGAGACCGACAGCAGGAGCGCGTTACCGGGAATTATCACGATGCCTTCGAATAAAGATGACGGCGGCTGGAAGAAGTTCCTGTGGGACTCGGAGAAGGGGGAGCTGCTCGGTCGGACCGGCAGCAGCTGGTGTGAGTATATTTCTTTATCCCGGGAATAAAGAAATGACCGAAAAGGGAACAGAGGAGCTTCTCTCACACCTGTTTGATTTGGCTTTGCTGCATCAAGCGGACGGACCTGGACCCGGTGACGTTAAAGGACCGGGTCCAGGTGTGAACCGGGGCCGTGACGTGGGCAGCCTGGGAGCCCGGCTCAGGTGAAGTTGCGTCGTGACGGTGAAGCAGAGGTCACTGTGTGTGTGTGTGTGTGTGTGTGTGTGTGTCCGCTGCGGTGCAGCTTATTGTTGGGGCAATGTTATCCTGTTGTGTGTGTGTGTGTGTGTGGGGGGGGGGGGGGCACAAAGGGTTAAAACTGCATCATAGTCCAAGGTGAGTGAAGGTGATCTGGCCTGAAGCGGGCCGAGGACCAGGACCATCGACCCGTATCGGTCTCTGTGATCAGGTGTCCTGTAATCTGAGGGACTCGCTCATTAACTCGACCTTTCAGCTCCTGTTTCTCCGACAGCGCCACTGCGCATGTCCTTGTGTGTATCCTCAATGTCAAACTGTTCTGGTCCCGTCCGGACTCCGGACTCCGGACGCTGCAGCAGCAGCGGGGGCTGCCGGGGATCAGGTCCCGGACCCTGCTCGTCCTTCTCGGGTCACCTGAATCGCCGATGCGCTCTCTGGATGTGCCATGCGCAGCGAGGCGCAGCGCCGTGCTGGGCTGCAGGACATCACCGGGACATGTCACATGTGTTGGACTCACATGGGAGGACCTGGTCCGAGCCGAGCTGCTGCAGGTCTGCTGTGACCCTTTGACTTTGTCCTGCAGAGCCTCATGCTGAGTCCGGACCCGGAGGAGCCAGCAGCTCCCTGCTCATTTCACAGTCACATTCCTTTGATCCGGACACACAATGGCGGCCCTGTCGTCCTGAATGGCGGCTTTGTGCTTCTCGTCTGACAGAGGAGACTGACTCCTGTTAGCAGGTTGTTGTCTGATAGAGTCCTTGGACCCGGATCAGTCCTTCTTCAGAAACACAATGATCACATCCAGAGTTATTGATCATGTTTGATCAGGTCTCACCTGAGGAGGTGTTTCCTCTGAGCTGTGACATCATATAAACTGTAGCCTAACAAGCTTTTTGTCACTCAGCTGTGATGTGCGCGCGCGCACACACACACACACACAGGAAGTGGAGGCGTGCAGGTGTGCAGCTGAGGTGAAAGTGGGGGTGGGGTTTGTGGATGGGTGTGGCCTGACCTCTCTGTAGTTATTCGTGACGGAGGGGATGGAGGGTGTTGCCATGGCGACTGGTGTCGGTGTCAGATTTAATCCGGTTTGTTTCCTCTTTAATGCACAAGGTGTTTTTTTTTTTGTTTGTTTGTTAAATACACAATCGCCATGGAAACACAAAGATGGTCAACCTGAGAACAGCTGACAGGTGAGACGACTCCACTCTTCATCATCATCATCAGCTGGTAGAGGAGATGTGCAGTCTGTTGCTCCTACATCTCCTATAGCCCACCTCTGTCAGTGACCCTGTGACCTTTGACCTGTCTGTGGGACATCCCCAGTAGAACCTAGGATGATTTTGTTCAGACCCCTGGCTGACATTCCTCTGTTCCTCCACAGTTAAGATCCTCCTGTTCTACGTGATCTTCTATGGCTGTCTGGCTGGGATCTTCATCGGGACCATCCAAGCTCTGCTGCTCACCCTCAGCAACTACAAGCCCACCTGGCAGGACAGAGTCGCCCCCCCAGGTAAGAATCCCCACCCACTTCCTGTCTGTCAGACGACTGAGCCGACATTAGAGCTGATTTAAACCAAATCCAGATGAAAAAAATCTGCAGATGTTAAAAAATGAAAATGAGTCTGAGCTGCTGATGATGGATGTTGTTTTGGAAATCAAACCATCATCCTGGTCCCAGAGCTGCCTCCTCTGTGTGTTCGCATCGCAGTTGCCATGGTGAGGGAGGCGAGCAGGGGGCTCTCGGGTCAGACTGAGCATGTGTGGGACAGTCTCAGAGGGTTCAGGTGCATCGTGGGTCACGAAGTCTACTGATCAGCATTTTCAAAGGAAGCAGCTCATCAGCTATTTTAACACACGAGTCACCTGAGATCCACCATCTGTCTGTTTGGTCAAGTCTGGGCCAAATTCAGCTGCTTCAGGAAGGAGCAGCTGAAATTGGATCTGACCTGACTCTGATCAGCTTTCATTTTTCCCACACAGCAGCTGTCCCTGAAAGGAGCACAATGGCTAGATTTTGTCTTGTTGTCCTTGCAGGTCTAACACACACCCCAATCTCAGAAAAGGCTGAGGTGGTCTTCAGCCTCAACGACGTGGAGACTTACCTGCCCTACGCCAAGGCCCTGAAGGACTTCCTGGTCAAGTATGACGATGATATGCAAAGGGACCAGATGAAGTATGAGGACTGTGGAGGTGGGTTTTCCTGTCCAGCCTATGTCCTGAGAAATGGACCAGAACCCAAGAGGCTCACTAACCTCCTCACTTCCTCCCTCCAGGGGAACCTGCAGAGTACAAGAACCGCGGTGACTTGGAGAGCGACGTGGGCATCAGGAAGGCCTGCCGCTTCCCCAGGAGCCTCCTGGGTCCCTGCTCCGGCCTCGAGGACCGCGAGTTCGGGTTCAAGGAGGGGAAGCCCTGCCTGATCGTGAAGCTCAACAGGATCGTCAACTTCCGCCCAAGGGTAATTATTTAAATGTTGAAATTCTCCCCAGTGTTGAATCTCATGAGAAAACAAAAAGCTGACCCCCCCCCCCCCCTTGTCCAGCCTCCAAGCTCCAACGAGACCATCCCTGAGGAGGCCCAGTACAAAGTCCGGCCCAACGTGATCCCACTCTACTGCACCAACAAGGTACGTCCCGTATTCTGCTGTGGTTTCTCTTTGCTCTGCAAGCTCCATCAGTAACATGTTCTTCTCCTGGCTCCCTCAGAAAGAGGAGGATGCCGGGAAGATCGGAGAGATCAAGTACTACGGCATCGGCGGCGGCTTCCCCCTGCAGTATTACCCCTACTACGGCAAGCTGCTGCACCCCCAGTACCTGCAGCCGCTGGTGGCTCTGCAGTTCACCAACCTGACGCAGAACACCGAACTGCGCATCGAGTGCAAAGTGTTCGGGGACAACATCAACTACAGCGACAAGGACCGCTACCAGGGACGTTTTGACATCAAGATCCAGGTCAACAGTTTATGACTGTGATCAGAACCGTGGCACTTTGTCTGACCGCCCCCACGCATCCACACCAACCAAACCGAACCCCCCATCCACCGTAGGAGACGCTCAGTGAGGGTGGTAGGTCATAGCGGTTAAATCAATCACAATAGCCCTGAATGAATCATGAGAGAAACCTGCTAGAGGACCGACGTTAATGTGCTTTCTCCCCCTCGCTTCATTTCTGTCTGCAGTAGAATGTAATTTAGAGGAAGAGTAGAAATAGGCCTAATAAATATTTATTCAGCTGTAACAGACGTTTCACCGGCCATGGCCCATGGGACGTGTCATCACTGCTGTAAAGTGTCTTCATCCCCTCCTGCCGCCGCCGCCGCCGCCGCCCTGTGGCTTCAGTAGATGTTTTTGGAGTGTGCAGTAGTTTCACCTCCCCGTTCATCGTCTTCTGTGTGCGAGCTTTAGCAGCTGTAGACGTGTGTGTGAAACATGAACACACACTCCACTTCCTTCATGACTGAGATGGTTGGTGCGTCGTGTGATGAGGAAGCTGCACTCCAGGGAACTTCTATCCTCTTTTAGTTCACGTCCCTGCTGATCTCGGGACGTCGTCTTTAGTGCTTTGTTGAATCAATGTGATGGGTTTTATTTCCTCCTTCATGCCTTTGACCTTCTTTTTTGATTCTTGTCTTGAATGTAAAGTTGAGTGTGCGGCCTGCTGTGAGGGCAGTGGTGCTAACCCGGGTGTTTGTTGTGTTTCTGGCTTCATCACACGTCGTGATGGACCTCCTGAATGTTTTAGCCATTAAACATGGTGGAAAAATTTTATATTTATGCAGCTGTACATTTTGTTTCTTTGCAGAATATTTTCATGTATAAATGCAAAACCAAAGTGAGGGAAGTCTTGATCAGAATAAAGTGGGATCATCACGTTCAGTGTCTTGTCTCGCAGCCTTTCACTGGTGACCTCTGGGTCTGTGATGAATGCAGCCGGTGCAGAGTGAACAGGTTCATACGAGTTCTTCAGGTGGATCAGGACACTGGCTTTACTGTTCGCAGGATCTGTTCATCCACCTCTGTCATTCACTCAAAGATAGAAACAAATAAAATTATAATGGACCTTTATTGTCTCTGTGTGTGTCTGTCTACTCTTTGTGGTTTCAAGGATCGACCACTGTGGCTTTTGTAATTAAAAGCATTTGTCAGGTTCACATGAATACATTTCTACAGTAATATATTCTATTGTCATGCAGAAATATATTCACGCAGCTGAATATATTTCTGCAGGGTCATCAATCATCAATAATTTTGTACTTACAGAGCAGGTCCTGAAACACTTGGGCAGGCAGCCATCTTCATCGACCAGCAGAGTGCAAAGGGGAGAGAGAGTTTGTCGAACTCTATAATAAACATTAACAGTATTAGTTATTAATTATAACACATTTATCAGCAGGCCAAAATTTGGTCTCAGATGTCTCATAAATAGAAACATTCTTACCTGAGCTTTGACAGATCATGTTGGAGACTCGTACCAGACTGTTCCAATATTTTCATTTTGATTTGACTGATTGTTCCTTTTTTGTTCCTGTGAACAGCAGGGGGCAGGCGAGGAGCATCACCCGTCAACACCAGCTCAGGTGTCACGTCCTGAGGTCACAGAAGTCACGTGTTGGAGTTGAGAATTATGTCACAGTTTCATTTCAGCTTTTCAGGGTCAAATCCAAACTTTATCAGCTCTGATAAATGCCAGAGAATCAGAGAAAAACCTGTGCAGGTGAGTCTTGGCTGACGTCATCCTGTTTCCAGCTTTTCAGATGAGGAGGAGGATGAAGATGTCTCCTGGGAGCCCTGGCATTTAATTGGGGGACTCGAGCAACCGCTGCCTGTCAGCAGGTTGTTAACACATCAGAGACTCAGGTGATGCATGCTGGGACACATCACAAACAACCTGCAGCAACTCAGTATTTATAAAAGTGATTAGTCAGATCCCTGCAGGAGCTCAGATATTACATTACACCCTGTTCTTTCACTTAACCATTCATCCATATTAAACATATTCAACATCACAGAATCACTCACATGCTTTATGATAGCTCTATATTTCATAATGGAAGTGTCATAAATTATGTTAATATCATCTTTTATACTGAGTTATTACAAAGATATTTATGTTTACTGACTAACAGAGTGAGGAGGCATTAACAGATTACAGCTAATCTCATTTACATCAGATAATCTAATCCACACACGCCTGAGGTCAGAGGTCAGCATCGTTTTTAGTGGTGGATCAATGAATATGTGTGATGAATGTGCTGGACCAAACAAATCCTGATCAGGACCAGTTGAGGTTTCAGGGCTGATCTTGGAAACAAATACCTGATCATGATGCAGGTACAGACAGGATCCCCGATCCAGCTCCAAAGGGGTCTGTCTGCTCTCTTTTGGCTCCTCAGTCCTGGTGGATTAGGCTGTTTGCTGGAGGATTGTCCTGGTCCCTCCTAAGAGCTGCAGGTGGATCCTGGTGTCTGACTTTAGCTAAGAGGATTTACTCAGCCTGGAAGGAATATAAATAAAGAGACAGCTCGGAATCCAGTCAGTACTGCTCATCACTCAGTTCTTGGATCAGTTCTGGATGCAGTGAATCAGTTCAGTTTGGTGATTACGAGGTCTGTATTAAGAGCATCCTCTGTTGCCATGGTGATGCTGATGATCAGAAAATGATCTTAAGATTCAGGTTGGATCACCATCTCCCATCAGACTTTGCTTTATCAAACACGAACACAGGAAGTGATGTTTGCAAACACCACATCAGCTGCTTGTGCATGATCTTTCATTCCAAATGATGAAAAACACAATGTTGTGTTTATGATTTCAACATGATGGAGGGGTTGTGTCTGCTGACTTCTGAAGCTCTACTGTTTTGTCCCCTCCCCTCCCCCTGACTGCGGGGAGGTGGAGCAGTGTCAGTGAACAGAAGAAGCTCCTGCACAGCAGAGGATGCTTTTGTCCACAGGAGTGTTAGAAGACTCACATCAACTGTGGGATCTGTACTCCTGGACCTAGGACTGCTGCACCAGGACCACTAGACCAGGACTGCTGGAGTCCTAGGTCCCCTGTTGAATGGGAAGGAGGAGGAACAGCTACCCCTGAATTCTTTCCACTGTTGGGACTTCATTGCTCACTTTCAGGTAAACTACAGTTACACACCAACTGTTGGTGTTGTCGCTTTTTAACTGAGAGAAAAGAGAAACTGTGAGCTTCAGACACAACTGAAGGTCTAATTTTATCTGAAGTAATCTGGGAGAGGAGGATTTGAGTTAACGGCGCTGAAAAAGACACAGGCAGGGCTAATGAGACTAAGGACGGGTGGATATGTTTGTCCCACCTGCTGACTCAGGACACAAAACCATCCCATCACTTCAGAGTCTCCTCTCTTACTAAAACCTGGTCCTGGTCCAGCTCGAGAAGCCTCGGATAGGCCGGTGTATATTCCAGTGCAGGTGTAGACATGGTGGAGTGAAACCTGCTGAGGTGGAGCATCAGCTCTTTAGCAGCTCCATGACGGTTCACCCACAGACAGGACTATCCAGGATGAACTCCAGATCATACTGACTGTCTCCCATCTCACCAGGCTGATGGACACCCAGGATCAGACATCTTCCACGGGGACAGGACTCCTGTCCAGGTGAGTCTCACTTGCATGTCACCTGAGAGACAGCAGGAAGTAGACACACCGCAGTGAGAGTGATTGTATTGTGTATTTCATCTGAACCAATGGTGTCATTGTGATCCGTTTTCTGAGGCTCACCCACATGAGGAGCAGAGTTGGCCCTGCAGAGTCCAGGTCAGAGGAGAACTTGAGGACCAGGAGCAGGTAAGTTTGGGCAACAGGGTTCAGCTTTCCTCTCAAACACTGAGCAGCCATGTTGACTGATGTCATACTGTGTGGTGGTCTTGCAGTGACAGTCGGTCGTCTCTGGCTGCACAAAACATGAACAACAGCAACAACAATGATGGGTAAGAGAGACAAGACACACATCTGGATATATTATCATATTTGGACAGCTTCCTTGTTGTTAGACCCTTTAAAATTAGGTTACCTTGAAAAGTTTAGGGAGGATGAAAGGCGAAGGTTTTCAAAAAAGTGTCATGGCAGCCACTGTGGCACTGATCTGTGAAGCACTTGGTGTAATGTCTCCCTCTGGAACACACTAATCAAGTGACTGATGATGGAGGGATCACAGCTCTGGGATGGATGAAGAACCACAGATATGTTGCATTAGAGTGCCTCCTGCAGGCTGACTGACTGTACTGAATGTCAAATTGATAAAAAATGAACCCTGTCTGGGTTTCCAGAAAAAAGGATGACAAGAAGGACGACAAAAAAGATGACAAGAAGGACGACAAGAAGGATGACAAAAAGGATGACAAGAAGGATGACAAGAAGGACGACAAGAAGGATGACAAGAAGGACGACAAGAAGGATGACAAGAAGGACGACAAGAAAGATGACAAGAAGGAGGAACCGTAAGTGCCACTTCTTATTTTTCACTTTTATAAATCAGGCATCTTGCTCTCAGTGCGACTGAACTCATATGAGATGAAGGTAGAAACATTGTTTTTCTTGTCAAAAAGTCACATTTTCATTCATAAAGACAAGCTGAAGTTTACCTTCCTCTGACTCTCATTCAGGAAGGAGGTGTGGATCATGGACCCGGCCACAGACCTGTACTACTACTGGCTTTGCACCATATCGGTCCCAGTCTTCTACAATCTGATGCTGCTGGTGGCCAGGTCTGAATTCACTGCCTTTGGTTTGTCCTTTTTGCTCTTGTTGTTCCTGAAGTCCTCATTGTCTTCCCTTTAGGGCTTGCTTTAATGAGCTGCAGTACTCGTACACGACCATGTGGATGACTCTGGACTACATATCAGATGCCCTTTACTACGCTGACACGTTTGTGAGGGCCAGGACAGGTGAGGGATTAGAAATTAGGTGAATTTGTGACGTTAGTGATTCAGATATTGATGCTTTTGTCGTGTGTTCAGGTTTTCTGGAGCAAGGACTGCTTGTAAAGGATGCAAAGGTCCTGAAAGAGAAATACACAAAGACTCGTCAGTTCAGATTGGACATCATATCCATGCTTCCCACTGATATTGTGTTTTTCCAAATTGGAGTAGACAACCCAGAGTGGAGGTTCAACCGTCTCTTCAAATTAGCCCGACTCTTTGAGTTCTTCGATCGGACTGAGACACGGACCAACTTCCCAAACATATTCCGAATTGGTAATCTTGTACTTTACATCATCATCATCATCCACTGGAATGCATGTCTCTACTTCGCCTTCTCCAAAATACTCGGCTTAGGCTCAGACACCTGGGTGTATCCAGACATGAGGAAGTATCCAGAGTTTGCTCGTCTGGCCCGGCAGTACATTTACTGCTTTTACTGGTCTACACTCACACTGACCACGATCGGAGAGACGCCTCCCCCGGTCCGAGACATTGAATACTTCTTTGTGGTGGTGGATTTCCTCACAGGGGTTCTGATTTTTGCTACCATTGTAGGTAATGTTGGTGCCATGATTTCCAATATGAGTGCTGCCCGTGTGGAGTTCCAAGCTAAGATTGACTCGATTAAGCAGTACATGCAGTTTCGAAAGGTCACCAAAGACCTGGAGGCAAGAGTGGTGAAATGGTTTGACTACCTGTGGACGGAGGACAAAACCTGTGATGAGAAGCAGGTACTGAAAAATTTGCCAGACAAGCTCAAGGCTGAGATCGCCATCAATGTACATCTGGAGACCCTGAGTAAAGTGCGCATCTTTCAAGACTGTGAAGCAGGTTTGCTCATCGAACTGGTTCTCAAGCTCCAGCCTCAAGTTTTCAGCCCTGGTGACTACATCTGTAAGAAGGGGGACATTGGCAGGGAAATGTACATCATCAAAGGAGGAAAACTGGCTGTAGTAGCAGACGATGGGGTGACTCAGTTTGTGGTTCTCAGTGATGGGGCGTACTTTGGAGAAATCAGCATCCTGGGTATCAAGGGCAGTAAGGCGGGAAACCGAAGAACTGCCAACATCCGAAGCGTGGGCTACTCTGATCTGTTTGCCCTGTCCAAAGATGATCTGATGGAGGCACTCATTGAGTATCCTGACGCTAAATACGCTCTGGAGGAGAAAGGGCGAGCCATCCTGATGAAAGACAATCTCATAGATGAGTCTCTGGTTGCTGCTACAGATTCCAAAGACCTGGAAGACAAAGTTAACCAGATTGAAGCCAGTTATGAGGTCATGTTAGCCAAATTTCAAAAGATGGTGAACCAGTATGCATCGTCTCAGCGAAAACTCAAGCAGCGTCTCACTAATATTTCAAATCAGGTCCGGACAGTCAATTATGACCCAGAGTAGAGCCGACTTGATCCACCCAATGGTAGAGTAGGTCTGTGCACACGATCCGAATACCGTGAGCATCAAATTGAGGTCAGATTCAGTCTTGTTTACTTGCTCCTTTAAACAGATATTCTGTCATGTAAACTTTGTTTTATTAAAGTATATTGATTGGTCTGAAAACTGAAATGTGATGATGTCATTGAATGACTTTTAGCCCCATCACAGTGTGGATCTTCTTCTCAGCAACCAGAAAACTGCCTGAAGCAAAAAAAAAAAAAAAAAAAAAAAAAGTTGTCAGATGTTCATAATAAAGATGCTTTCACTATGTACCTAAACTTGGTTGAGATGAGGATGGCTATCTTATTTTCTTCCAAGTTTATAAAACTCAAAAGTTCAGTCATCTGTGATGCGCTCTCTTTTATATGTCCAGATCAAACTATGTGAAATAAACAATCGTTCTTCTGCTCTATAAAAGCTTTGTAGTTATTTTCCTGTTGAATTCTGGTTCTTCAGTAATTTTGTGGTGAGGTTAGTCCAGTTCCTCATTTCTTCCTGATCCGCCGGGTCTTGTAGTTGGGGCGCTGGAGCGCAGTGCATTGTGGGAGGAAGCCTGATGGACAAGTCAAGATGGCCGCGGACCTGAGGCAGGGTGAAGAGCCTGCGGTGGGAAGGCCCTGAACTGAAAACCCGCTCACTCCCGAACCGTCGCGCTGCTGCAGCGGAGCTCAGCCTGTGAAGGGGCCGGCACATCCACCGACAGCCGCAGGATAACAAACCACTGAGGAGAAAGTCTCGTATGAATTCCGACGAGAAGGAGGACTGTGAGTGTGCGCCACCACAGGCCGAGACCAGCCCGGCAGGAGGACCAGAGAGGTGGGGACGCTCTCAGGAAAGAGCCGCGGATGCTCACAGCTAGCACGGCTAACTAGCTGGCCAGCTGCTGCTAGCCGTCAGGATGCTGCTGCTCTGTGGTTAATATTGGTGGATCTATTCTCAGCACCTCACAGGTGTTGGCTAGCAGCATGAAGACGTGATAATCAATTTAAATGTGGAAGTCACAGTTTTGCATGAATAATACTTAATATACGGCCGGCGTGCTTGCAGTAGCTGTTATGTTAGCATGCTAAGTGAGCGTCAGGGGGGACCTGACATTTCTGCTGCTTCACGTCATGTCAGAGGTTTATTGTAAAAAGGTTCACGTATCAACGAGCATCTATTAAATAAAACGGACTGTTGTTGAGGCGGTGTAGCTGTAACCTCTCTGCTTTGGCACAGTGTCTTTAGTTCTGAGCTAGCAGCGGTTTTATTATGCTGATGCTCCAACAGAGTCTGGTTTCAGCTGCAGTCAACATGTCACACCTCTGCTGTGTTTGTCTCTGTAGAGAATACGAGGAGCCTGAAATAGAAAACCCAGAAGCAAGCCGGATGTAAGTCCACACTCAACCACATCGGTGTTTTTGACGGGAACACCTTCACTATCATGTGATCATGTGTGCACAATGGGTCATGACAACAACAGCACAAAGTGGCTCCAGCATGCTACTGTTTTCCTCCATCTGCAGCCCTGGACATTGTGCATTTTAGTAATCAAATGACAATAGTTCAGTTTATCAGCAGCGGACAAATCGTGAATGTTCTGACTGTTAAATTGTCAGGAATCACCCATAACTCATCCATATCTAATTTAAGAATCAAACTGTTTCTGATTTGTAAATAATATTTGCCAACAACTTGTGACAGTGTCAGGATTAAAAAAAAAAAAAATCTTCTAATGTGCGTCACCTCTGAATACAGGAAGCGAGCGGCTGCCAAACATCTAATAGAGCGCTACTACCACCAGTTAACGGAGGGCTGTGGGAATGAGTCCTGCTCCAACTCATGGTGTGCCTCGTCTGTCGGCTTCAACCGCATGGATAATAATGCGGCGGCGGTCAAAGCCTTGGAGCTCTACAAGGTCAACGCTAAGCTGTGTGACCCCCACCCTTCGAAGAAGGGCACCGCCTCGGCGTACTTGGAGAGCGGCGCTCACAGCAACTCAGCATGCAGCAACAGGAAGATGAACCACAAAGATGTCCACTCTGTACGGGACAATTTCAAAGGTGAGTTTATGAAGGACATTCAGGGGCTTCACTGTGCTGATGGATCGAGCTGGATATACTTCCTCCGAATTTAACCATGTTACGTGTGCTTCTGTGTGTAGATGTGAACTACCTGACAGAGGAGAAGGTCTACGAGATCTTGGACATCTGTGGAGAGAAGGAGGATTACTCGCCTCTGATCAGGGTCATAGGTCGAGTCTTCTCCAGTGCAGAAGGCTTGGTACAGAGCTTCCGCAGGTCCAAGCCTCACACAAAGGAGGAGCTCAAGTCGCTCCAAGGTAAGGATGAGGACAAAGACGAGGACGAGAAGGAGGCAGCTGCCTGCTCTGCTACAGCGATGGAGGATGACTCTCCCGCCTCCTCTTCATCGTCAAGGCTTGGCGAGGGCTCCTCAGGGGAAAACGATGTCCAGAAACTGGCTCCTGATGAGGTGTCAGTGGACATTGAAGCAGTGCGCCGGGTATATGGGCGCCTGCTGTCCAATGAGAAGATTGAAGCCGCCTTCCTGAACGCACTGGTTTACCTCTCACCCAACGTAGAGTGTGACCTGACGTACCACAATGTGTATTCACGAGACCCGAACTACCTGAACCTGTTTGTTATAGTGATGGAAAACAGCAACCTGCACAGCCCTGAGTACCTGGAGATCGCACTCCCACAGTTCTGTAAGGCCATGAGCAAACTGCCTCTGGCGGCACAGGCAAAGCTGGCGCGTCTGTGGTCGCACTACAGCGCAGAGCAGATCCGGCGTATGTTGGAGACCTTCCAGCAGCTCATCACCTACAAGGTGATCAGTAACGAGTTCAACAGCCGCAACCTGGTCAACGATGACGACGCAGTAGTGGCGGCCACCAAGTGCTTGAAGATCGTCTACTATGCAAATGTGCTGGGCGGCGACCTCGACATGGAGCACAACGAGGAGGAGGATGAGGAGCCCATCCCTGAGTCCAGTGAGCTCACTCTACAGGAGTTGCTGGGTGAGGAGCGGCGGAACAAGAAGGGCCCCCGGGTGGACCCGCTTGAGACCGAGCTGGGGATCCGCACCAACGACTGTCGGCGGCCGCTCATCCCCTTCGAGGAGTTTGTGAACGAACCTCTGAACGAAGTGCTGGAGATGGACAAAGACTACACTTTCTTTAAAGTGGAGACTGAGAATAAGTTCTCCTTCATGACCTGCCCCTTCATCCTGAACGCCGTCACCAAGAACTTGGGCCTGTACTACGACAACCGCATACGCATGTACAGCGAGCGGCGAATCACTGTGCTCTACAGCCTGGTGCAGGGGCAGCAGCTCAACCCTTACCTGCGTCTCAAGGTCCGCCGAGACCACATCATTGATGACGCTCTGGTCAGGGTACGTGTCACACCGAAGTGAGCGCTCCCTGTGGCTGAATGTGGTTTGCTGAGTGTGTCTTTACCGTGTCTCTGCAGCTGGAGATGATTGCGATGGAGAATCCTGCAGACTTGAAGAAGCAGCTGTATGTGGAGTTTGAAGGAGAACAAGGTGTTGATGAAGGAGGTGTTTCCAAAGAGTTTTTTCAGCTGGTGGTGGAAGAAATCTTCAACCCAGACATTGGTGAGAAAACACACCGCAGCCAGACTCTTTGACTGCAGCATTGCTGCTTTACTTCTGTGTCCATCAATTCTCATCCTCCATCTATGACAGTGATGGAGGGAAGGAAAAAAAAAATCAGTTAAAGCACATCTAACTTTTCTTTGGCTATTCTGGTTTAAGTCCACTTTAAGACACTTAAAGTGTTAAACATCTATCAAAACTCTTGAACTAGACTTAATTCACATGTCAAAAGTCTGAGCGTTTACCTGTGATGAAGCAGCGCCTGATTGGCTGCTGCCGGCTGTTTTAATCCTTCACATCTTTGACTCTTTCCCTTAAAGGCATGTTCACGTATGATGAGCGGACCAAACTGTTCTGGTTCAACCCGTCGTCTTTTGAGAATGAGGGTCAGTACACTCTGATCGGCATCGTCCTGGGCCTGGCCATCTATAACAACTGTATTCTGGATGTCCACTTCCCCATGGTGGTCTACAGGAAGCTGATGGGGAAGAAAGGAACTTTTAGGGACTTGGCTGACGCAAACCCGGTAAGATGCTCCTCACTGAAACAGGATTTGGTGCCGAAGTGAACTGAGCGGGGCTGAAGTTGCTCTGTGACTGTGTGTGCAGGTTCTATACCAGAGTTTGAAGGAGCTGCTGGAGTACGAGGGGAGCGTGGAGGAGGACATGATGATCACCTTCCAGATCTCCCAGACCGACCTGTTTGGGAACCCACTCATGTACGACTTGAGGGAAAACGGTGACAAGATTCCAGTGACGAATGAAAACAGGAAGGTGAGCAGAGCTGCTGTTGTCAGCACCTCTTTCCCTACCAAAACTTCAGACACCTACTGCCCCTGTTGTGTGTCTGTCTCTGCAGGACTTTGTGGCCCAGTATGCAGAGTACATGCTGAACAAGAGTGTGGAGAAGCAGTTCAAGGCATTCAGAAGAGGCTTTCACATGGTCACCAACGAATCGCCGCTCAAGTATCTGTTCAGGCCAGAGGAGATCGAGCTGCTGATCTGTGGGAGCAGGGTGGGACGATGCGCTGTCTCCTCAGTGTTGCTACAACACTTAGTTTGGATCAAGCTTCATTTCACTGTTTCTGTGTTGCTTCCTGCAGAATCTGGACTTCCTGGCTCTGGAGGAAACGACAGAGTATGATGGAGGCTACAACAGAGACTCTCGAATCATTAAGTAAGACTGGTGCATCTCAAAAAATGCTAATTTTGCCAAACAATGAATATTTAATTAATGAGTAAACTCATTCATAAAGCATAATTACCAGAGAAATAAGGGTGTCAGTGACAGTGTCGCATCGGGTAAAGCTGGCTCCGCCTCTTCTCTCTCCTCTTGTCTTGCTCTCTGATGTCATCTGTGTATTTTCCTGCAGGGAATTCTGGGAGACGTTGCACTCGTTCGGGGAGGAGCAGAAGCGTCTGTTTCTCCAGTTCACCACCGGCACTGACAGAGCTCCTGTTGGCGGACTGGGCAAACTGAAGATGATCATTGCCAAGAACGGCCCCGACACAGACAGGTGTGTGTCCTCTCTGACCTGTGTGTGTTGCATGTCTCTGGCCTGTGTCTAATGTGTGTCTCTGACCTGTGCTGCGTGTCTGCAGGTTACCAACGTCTCACACCTGCTTTAACGTGCTGCTGCTTCCTGAGTACAGCAGTAAGGAGAAGCTGAGGGAGAGACTGCTGAAAGCCATCACCTATGCCAAAGGGTTTGGCATGCTCTGAGCCCCGCCTCCTCCACACACACACAGACACACACGCGCGCACACACACACACGCACACACACTTAAAGGGACTCCTTCAGAACGCCCATCAAGCCCCGCCCCCGTACCAGACACCAGGTGACAAAGACAGGAAGAGGAAGTGAGTCATGAAGGAGGATGAGAAGTTGTGCCCCTGTAGTTTTCTCCTGTGCCTGCATCATCTACATCAGCCAGTAAGCACAGAGACTTCCTGATCAAAGCCCCGCCCACACATCCACGCCATGTGAATGTGCCCCCCGGCGCACACCACCCCTCCTCCTTTTCTATGTACAGAGAGGATCTGTTTCCTTACTATTTATTTCAAGGCTAGGTTGGTGATGTCATGCCTGTTCCCGCCCCCTGGTAGAAAAGGGGGAGGGTCAATATTAACTGTAAATTTAGGATGATGAATTAACGAGTCAATATAAAGAACAAAGATGTGTTAGTTTAGCCCTGAACGCCGCCGGCACAGCAAACTAGTCTTAGAGTAGACCTGAATACTGACCATTCCCCTCACAGCCTTCTGTCTCCAGCAGGTCCAGGTCCCAATCCTGGTTGTGGATCACACCATCAGTTCCTTCCTTTTCTGTTCAGTTCTGGGCCCATGTTCCTTTTCGGGAGGGGGGAGGGGCAACCACAGGTTAGACTCAAAAGTTGTCAGAGCTGTGTAAGTGCACTTAGACATTTTCAGAATGTTTGTTTGTGGCCACAGGGCGCCATGATTGTTTTGAAGCATTTTATTTCCATGTCTTCCTGTGTTGACGACTAAATAAACAGTATTTATATACGAGTGCGGTCGGGGGGCTCTGGCGGTCGACATGGAGCACGCTTACCTGGAAACTGAGCTCTCCTCGTGCCAACCTGCCGTCAGCTGATAGGGGACACCCAGGTAGCAGTCTGTGTTGGTAGTTTACGACTCTGTTTGAATAGACAACACACACGCACAAACACACACAACACATCTTTGGTCCCTGGTAGTCTTCAGTACACTGGACCTGGACATGGGGGGCCGGTGAGGACCAGCAGACCAGGGTCAGTCTCTGAGAGGCCCCTGATTGGATGAGATGTTTAAAGGGACAGTATTGTTAATTTAACTTTATTGTCAGATGAGAGTTTTAATATCGTCTCTGTGGACTAGAGACAAAATCTGACTCACAGTCACATTGTGTAGTTACCTGTGTCCCCTGACTCCAGGTCCGGGGCTGGACTGAGATCAGAGTACTGATCCTCTTTGACTGACTGTGGGAGGACGCCACCAGATCTGGATCAAACTGAACCACTGTCTGTAGAAAGTGTTGTCAGAATGAGTTGGATCACTGACTGTGACCCCCCCCCCCCCTCCTTCAGTTGAATGGGCTGTGAAGGTCATTCTCACTGTGAACAGCAGCATCGATCTGGTCTAGATGGTTACTCAAAACCTCTTGTCTGGAGGTAATGCAGTCGACGCGTTGTCTTCTTAGCTGAAAATCATGTGCAGGCAGATTCAGATTCATGTCAAACTGTCCTCGGTCTCAATGGATTGGCTTCTGTCCTTGTAGTCCAGTTGTGGTGGAACCATGTAGACTTTAATGGCTCAAGGTCTCCTTACTGCTTTTCAACCACATCTCACGGACCTGGTGGGTGGTCTCTGATGTCCAGGGTCAGAGGTCAACGATGAAGGAGACTTCTACACCTGACAGCAGAGACCACCTGGGTCACCTCCTGGTGTCAGGTGACCTTTGGTGTTTTGATGAAACCCAGGGATGTGGTTAGAAGCTTCCTTTGGTAAGGACCTGGATTATTTAACCCCTTTTGGTGGACCAGGACTCCTGAACGCCTCAATGTGGTCACACAGCTGGAGGGGACTTAAACGGTGACGGACTGTGGGAGGCTGAATCTGATGATACCCACCATGCAACATGGTTCTCACCCCATCCTGAGCCACCCCCCACCCCACCCCACCCCACCCATTATTTCCTAATCACCATGGTTACTGACCTGGGCTGAGCGTCAGCGGCCGTCTACGTGTGTTGGTGTGCATGTGGACGGTGGGGGATGATGCCAGCTGCCATTCAGTCCAGATCAGCTCTCAGCTGTTTGACATTACTCTGTACCTCCATTTTGTAATGTTGAAGATGCTGCTCACCTGAGCTCCGGGGAAGGTGAAAGGTCACCCTGATCTTGGAAAGGGAAGCAGTTCTCGGGAAATGGTTTGAGTGGACGGTAACTGATGAAAAGCTATAAAGTATTCAGTGTTGTGACAACATGCTAAATAAAGATGACTGCTTTTTTCCAACTCTCTTCGCCTTATCACCCTGATTCAGGTGCCTGGTTGTCATGGAAATGAGTCTTGCCGCTCTCTCATGCTAATGTGACGCTGATCAAAGGTGTTTGCACTTCCTGTGGAGACAGTCCAACCTGAGGGTGTTTTTTTGTTTTCCTGTTCCAACCATTTATCACAGTTCAGGGTGCTCAGGTCAACGGATGGACGAGTGTTTTCTCTGCAAGATGTCAAAGTACACAAACAGAAAAAAGATTAAATCAACTTGAAATATCAGCACTAATAAAGTCAAGTAAATCAAAATGATGATACTTCAGTTATTCATCCACCATTTTGGCATTTTATTTCTTTTATGGGATTAAAATTAGGAAGGACAAGGAATGACCTTTTGCTCTTTGTATTTTTGGATATCTGCATCTGTCCATATGTTAATTTACAGTTGAAGATTTAAAGCTAAATTAGTGACCAGGGACAAAATATAAGTAGAAATATGTACAATTCCTCTAAAAATGCATAATATATTTTTTAATTTACTAAAATGTTTCTGTATTAATGCTTATGTCATTGTTTGTCTCTCTTGAAATAGACTTCCCATGCACATAAGACAAAACTACAGTAAAATGCAGTGAAACTGCGCTAACATTAATTTCAACTATGGCATAAAGTTTGAAAAGTCTGGTTCTCAGTGGCCAAATCTTTGCTCAGATCAAACTACTTTTTAAAGAAAAAAAAGAGGAAAGAAATATAAGACAGCATCAGGTTAATTTTGGATCACAAAACCATCAGAAAAGGTTTTTAAAACATGACCACTGATGCTGGCAAGCGGTCCTGGTTCTCCTCCCTGACCTGATCTGTGTCGGGGTATTAGCTACACTTAGTGTAACTGAGCAGGCATTGGAATATAAAGATGGACTCGACGAGGCTTAGAAATTTAAATGAAATCTTATAAGTGTACATGTCCAGCTGGAAGTTAGGTAAAATGTTCCAAAACCTGGAGCATGCTCAATACTATCCCACCATATGCCTTCAAAGTAAAGTGCTTCCTCCCTGAATGAGGATCTATTAGGTCCACATGTCTCTGATTTTACACTTCATGTTTTTTAAATATTAAAGAGTCCAGAGTTAATCTGCAGGCGCTTAGAGGAGAATATGTACAGATGTTAACAAGGAAAAGTACTATTATAATAAACAGAGGTCAAGGTTTTAATCTGGGAAACTGGCTACAATTCGATACAATTCAATTTTTTTGTCAAAATTTGTTTAAAAAAAAAAAATCATTAATCAATGGAGAAATGAGTGGCGCAAAACGGGCAACCCACGTTGTCACGTTTTGCACACGACCCCAAAGTGAGAAGGGGCGGGGCGAGCCGAGCCGAGCCGAGCCGAGCGAGGACCGTCACCGACCGCTGCTTGGGAGACTTTTGACTAAGCAAAAGTAAGTAAGAAAAATGAATGAAAGGTGTGGTATTTAATGAATATTATCATTTAATCAAACATTTTATCCCACTTTACAGTTTGTGCCAATTTTAGACAACGTCCATCTGGGTCAGTTTCCGCCTTAGACCTTTAGATTCAAAACTGAGCCATTAGTATGTTATTAACGAGGAAAACACGGTTATTAACAGAACAGAAGAGTAATAATATTAGTATTAATGACTGTTCATTTGAATTTACAGCGACTTTGTAAATTTGGCGGAATTAGCCACCTTGCTAGCTAAGCAGGGGTTAGCATGTGTTAGCACAGGTGAGCTAGCGTTAGCTGGTGTATTTGACCTCTGAAATAAAATTAATATTTGAGTTGTGTGTCATTATGCTGTTGATAATTAAAGGACGAAAACAGAGTCGGGCGCGGACAGCACACATTTTAAATAAGGTTCTGTCGCTCTCAGGTCAAATTTGTAGCTTTAGCTAAATGTTAGCTTAAACTTGAAAAAAATCACGAGGCGTGCACGTGGTCGACACTAAAGTCAAGGTCTCTGATAAAATGAAAAAAAGACTTTTAGAAAAATTACTCACCATAATCAGTCCAGAAATTCATCTTCAGAGTTGTTCATTTTGTCAATGTTTCAGCTGCACAAATATGGACGAATGGGAAGAAGCAGTAAGTTATTTTACCAACAAGAAACAAACTAAGACTTTCAATTCTTTAAATTAGAGTGCTTTTGCTGACAGTCATTTGGTTTGCATTAAATCATACTTGCAGGAAACTCCTACTAGTCCTGTTGTGCTGACCAGCCATGACCTAACTGGTAAGGAAACTCCCGTTGCCAATCTGCTGCAATCTCCTTTGAGCAAAGTGGTGCATCATGGGACACTAACACCATGTTTTCAGGCTCTCAGGGAGACATTGGGAACTCCACTGCTGGTGGAAGGGGTAAGTATCGAAAGGATGGAGGTGTATCTTTGCCTCAGGAGTCATCGATCAACGATGGTGCTGTGTTTCTCTGCAGGTCGTGGTGGAAGAGGTCGAGGCAGAGGAGGAGGAGGATTTACAAACTCATTTTTCTCAGGTGCTCATTCATCACATGGCTGTGAAGTTAAATGTATAGATGAGTAAACGTTGGCCTCCATTGTTGACAGAAACTAACCACTGACCTCTGTTTGTAGATGGCGATGACAACAGGAATGGTAATGACTGACCACAGTAACAGGATTCAGCTAACAGTGGCACAAGCCTTATAGATACAGATCCTCCACTCTGGTTTTTACAGATGCAAACAACTGGAACAACACAGGAGGAGGGAGAGGTGGTTTCAGAGGAAGAGGAGGTAGAGGTGAGACAAAAACGCTGGTTAACTCCCAAAAGAAAAACAGAAAATAAAGCAAGGACATAAACTTTTCAGAAGATGCTGATGGTCAGTGTCTAAATTAATCTATTTAGAATCTAAAAGGTTGTAGTACCCCTGAGCAAAGGCAGCTGTAGGTAGCTTGGAGTACATTTTCAGTTTCACAGAGGAGGAAGCATCAAAACATTCATAGAAACATTTCAACCACAAACAGGAACAGTCATCAAAAACTATGTTGTCTTCAACTTTAAGATTTCCAACAAAACAGATAGATGGACAAACCTTATTAAACCTGAAGAAAACTCAGTTATCTACTAAGTTTAAAACAGGGTCATGAAAGGTACAGAACAAATTAAAAGTAGATATATTTAGGAAAAGTGTATGAAGTCATGTGTCCTGACAGAATGTCTCTACTCAGGACGTGGACGAGGATTTGGAGGAACAGATGAGAGCGACTTCAGTGGTAACATTTTCACATTTGTTTCTGAGGTTGGGTTCATCTGGACTGTCACTGCCAGTTGACTGTGTACTGTTTTACAGGAGGAGATGATGGAGTGTCAGAATTTGGTACGTGTTTCTTTACCTCTCTGTTCTCTGACACAGCGATGCAATGAAAAAGTTGCTGGTTAATGTTTTAAACTAAATGTGTGTGTTTGAAAACTGAACAGGCATCAGAGGAGGAAGCCGAGGAGGAAGAGGCAGCTGGGGAGGAGGAGGAAGTTTCAGACAAGGTACTTAACTCAACCCTGGAGCAGTTTTCACATACGTTATTGAAGTAACCAAGTTTTGATCGAAGCTGATGGTTGATCATCTGTTGAAGGTGGAGATCAGGGAGGAAGAGGAGGCTTTGGAGGAGGTGAGTGAAGACTTATTGTTGTTGTGGAGGACTATTTCAGATGTGTGAACTTGTCTTGTGTCCTTGCAGGTTACAGAGGAAAAGATGAAGAGGTCTTTGCTCGAGGTGACTGCAGTTGTGTTTTTTTTTTTTTTTTATTCAATGATTCTTTTCAAACATCCACTGATGTGATGTGTTGGTCATGCAGGCGAAGATCCAGAGAAGGGTGGCAGCATCTCTGATAGTAAGTTAAGGAGCATCTGTAAGAGCCTGCAGGGGGATTGAACCTGCTCCACCTGACCACCTCCTGGTCTGATCCACAGAGCCAAAGGTCACCTACATCCCTCCAACCCTCCCCGAGGATGAAGCTTCCATTTTTGCTCACTATGAGACAGGAATCAACTTTAACAAGTATGACGACATCCTGGTGGATGTTAGTGGGACCGACCCACCACAGGCCATCATGGTAAGAGGAACTGTAATAAAAATAAAGAATATCACAAATTCAGACAATTGATTTTCACTGAACAAGTATCACAGGAACAAAGACTGACACATAGTCTTGATAGTGAAAGATCAGAAGCTACAAGTCTGAGTGATCTTTAGACTGAACTGACAATGTGCTGTAACACCTAATTATGTGAATTGTCACATCTGCCCTGTTGTGCTCAGACCTTTGATGAGGCGGCTCTGTGTGAGTCCCTGAGGAGAAACGTCAGTAAATCTGGTTATGTGAAGCCAACTCCTGTGCAGAAACACGGTATCCCCATCATCTCTGCTGGCAGAGATCTCATGGCCTGCGCCCAGACTGGATCTGGAAAAACAGTGAGACAAGAGAATCTGTATCTGATCTGCACATTTGTGTTCAGGTGAAATGCAGATGTGCCGTCTCTTTCCAGGCTGCGTTCCTGCTGCCCATCCTGCAGCGGCTGATGGCAGACGGCGTGGCGGCCAGTCAGTTCAGTGAACTGCAGGAGCCTGAGGTCATCATAGTTGCCCCAACCAGGGAGCTCATCAACCAGATCTACCTGGAGGCCAGGAAGTTCGCCTTTGGGTGTGTTCAGCTGCGTTCATCATCACCTATCAGTGTGAGATGAAGTTACTAAGTTCAGTTTCTTGTGTGTGTGCTTTAGGACCTGTGTACGTCCAGTGGTGGTTTATGGTGGAGTCAGCACTGGCTATCAAATCAGAGACATATGCAGAGGGTGTAACGTCCTGTGTGGGACACCAGGGAGACTGCTGGATGTGATTGGACGAGGAAAGGTAAATGAAGTCTGCAATTTTGGATATTTTATATTTAGTTTGATTGAAAATTTAAATCGGTGTATGTGTGTGCTGCAGGTTGGGCTCAGTAAGTTGCGTTACCTGGTGCTGGACGAGGCCGACCGAATGCTGGATATGGGCTTTGAGCCCGACATGCGGCGCCTGGTGGGTTCGCCTGGGATGCCCGCCAAAGAGAACCGTCAGACCTTGATGTTCAGTGCCACCTTCCCTGAAGACATCCAGAGGTCTGGCCCCTCCCGCCGCAGCCTCCACTGCTCTTCTTCAGACCATCTCTTGCCATTGTTGACCGGCACTGATGATGTGTGTTCACAGAATGGCGGCCGACTTCCTCAAGTCCAACTATCTGTTTCTGGCTGTGGGTGTGGTGGGCGGAGCTTGCACTGATGTGGAACAGAAATTTATTCAAGTTAGCAAATTCTCCAAGAGGGAGCAGCTGCTGGACCTCCTGAAGATGACAGGCAGGAAGCAAAAATTTTTCATCTTATGATGATCTGTCGGATTAATAAAAATAAAACACACATTAGAAATCGCTCCAAATCAGAGTACAACCAGCAAAACAAATATTCTTATTCTAAGTTCTAAGTTGGTCTGAATGGTGTTGACAGAATAAAGACAGACATGGACAGTAAGATATTTTGAGCATTAGAGGCTTTGGAGCTGATTTTTCATCATGATCAGTGAACGCACCTTTTAGTAATCTGCTTGTGTTACCTGTAACATTCTGACCCTGAGTGAAACGTGAGCCGGTCCACGGTCTCTGACAGTCCTCGTCCTTGTGTCTTGGTTGCAGGGACGGAGCGGACCATGGTGTTTGTGGAGACCAAGAGAATGGCTGATTTTATTGCCACTTTCTTGTGCCAGGAGCAGGTGCCAACGACCAGTATCCATGGGTACGTGGTGCGTAAAAGGATCTCTGTCCCCTGAGTTGTCGTCCAGGTCCTGATGTGTCTTTGTCTTAAAGGGATCGAGAGCAGCGGGAGCGGGAAATGGCCCTGTCAGACTTCCGCTCCGGCAAATGTTCAGTCCTGGTGGCAACATCTGTTGCAGCCCGTGGTCTTGATATTCCAGATGTTCAGCACGTGGTGAACTTTGACCTTCCCAACAATATTGATGAATACGTCCATCGAATTGGGAGAACCGGTCGCTGTGGAAACGTGGGCAGGGCTGTGTCTTTCTATGATCCTGATGCTGACGGACAGCTGGCTCAGTCCCTCGTTACCATCCTGTCCAAGGTAACGTGTACTATCTCTGTACGGCCAGCAGTGAGTCTCATCTGCAGGTGTGTCTCACCTGGCATTGTCTCTGGTGGTTTTGATTGACAGGCCCAACAGGAAGTGCCCTCCTGGTTGGAGGAGTTTGCGTTCAGTGGCCCCAGAGGCGTCGCTGTCAACCCCTTCAGGAAGACCTTCGCCTCCATAGACTCCAGGAAGGTGAGTGTCTGGCTCCTCACTTTGCTGTCCCTGATGCTCATCTGTTTGTCTTCACTGTGTCCCCTTTGTCCTCAGGGCAGTTCCTTTGAGGCTCGCGGCATGATGACCCCGGTCTTTCCGGCAGCAGCTGATGAGGAAGAATGGGAGTAGAAGAGCATCATAATCATGCTGACCTGGGTTTTTCTTTTCAGGAGTTTCTGGTTGTTGCTTTCAACACAGATTTTTTGTTTCACCATAGATAGTTGTTTAAGTTGTTCCAGGCTGGATGACAATAAAATGTTGAACGTGATCTTCACTGACATCTGTCGCTTTCACTGTCACTGATCAGAGAATTGTGCTGTCTTTTTTTCCATCTCTCATTCCAGAAGTCAAAACTGAGACTCATGTTTGAAAATATCTTTTGTTTCCAGCTGGAAAAGACAATAAATAAAACATGTTCAGAGTAAAGTTTGTTCAATGTCTGGTTAAATATCCAGAGAAACTGGAGACAAATCTCACAGAATGTAGGCAATATTTTCAAAATAAAACTTGCCCGAACAGAATAACGGATTACCAGTCACGTGACGTCATCAGCGTTAGTTTAAATGTACTTATGATTGGTCATATTTATAACTTCTTTTGTCAGTCATTTTGTTCACAAATCAGTGAAATAAATATTCTGTACCGGGCACTTGCGCCTTGGCCTGAAGCTCCGCCCACTCCCAACGTCACCACGCCAGCAGCGGTTTGATTGGTTGGTTCCGTGTTTCCCGTTTCAAATTTGAGCATTAAACCGGAAACGGTAGAAAACAGTCCGCGGACGGAGCTGAAGAAGACAATGTCCTCTGACTGACAGCTCGGGAAGCACGGACTCAGCGGCTGGACCAGTTAGCACGAGGAGCTCTCAGGAGTTAGCTGACATGAAATCAACAGGAAAACAAAAGGTGAGCAACGAGCTAACAGCTGTTCGTCCGTCGGGTCACGTGTTCAGTTGCTGAGACTCACCGACTGTTGGCGTGATCTGTCAACAGGAAGTGGAACTGGTCCAGGTGTTTGTGACGGTGTGTTGTTTGTGTGGCAGGTGGTGACATCAGGCCGTCTGACTGGAGGACGAGTTCAGCTGAACAGAGCCGCTCCACATCCTGGACCAGGATCCTGCCCTGAACCGGCCTACTCTCTGTACTCCACGGACTCTGAAGACCAGGTACTGAGGGGGCGGGGTCAGTCCCTGTCCCACTCACAGGAGGATGATGATGATGATGATGATGCTCCTCTTCCCAGGTCACCACCCTCCATCAGGGTCTGGATCGCTGTGCTGTCTTGCTCAATGGCATCCTCCAGGCTGAGGCAAGTCCAGCTCAGCCCAGCCGCCCTAGACCAGGAACAGGTGGAACCGCCAGACCCAGACCATCAACCACAGTGGGGAAGAAGACCATGAAGAAACCACAGAGGAAGTCAGGTAGGTGTGTGTGTCTGCTGTCATGTTGATGCTGTGTGGACCGGATTCTGGTTTTTGTCAGCAACAGTCTCCCTCATTTCTGTTCAGTCCATAAGAATCCTCAGTCAGGATTAGGCAGCACAACACCAAGACCAGCAACCCGGTCTCCAGCTGCCCACTCAGGAGTGAAGCTGCATCCGCCACGGAGGCCGCTCTACACCCCGTGCCAGGACCACCATCTCGTATCTCCAGCCGGATCCCAGTCCGCCATCCCTCCATCCGGATCCCAGTCCGCCATCCCTCCCTCCAGATCACAGACCGCCATCCCTCCCTCCAGATCACAGACCGCCATCCCTCCATCCAGATCACAGACCGCCATCCCTCCATCCAGATCACAGACCGCCATCCCTCCATCAAGATCCCAGTCCGCCATCCCTCCATCCGGATCCCAGTCCGCCATCCCTCCCTCCCCATCCCAGACCTCCGTCCTTCTGTCTGTGGTCCAGTCCTCTTCGCCGTCAGTCCAGCTACCTCTCCAACATGCTGACTTCCTGTCTGGGGCTGAGGCTCCGCCCCCACCCCGTGCAGAGGAGGAATCTGTTCCTGTGAGAGACGTTGACGCCCAGAGCTCGGCTTCACACACCTGTGCACATGTGGACTCACAAACCAGGACCATCTGCAGACCAGAGACTGTCCAGTATTTGCTGGGAGAACTGAAGACGCTGATCGCCGGACAAGGTAACAGTCAGCCTGACCGCAGTCTGAAAGATGTTTCTGATCTAGATGTTTGGCGCTGCTGTTGTCATGGATACAAGTGGTGCAGGGATTACAACTCTTAACTGAATGTGTCTGATATACAACTAAACTCTGTGTAGGCAGTGTAGCAGAGAAGCTGCTCAGTCGTCTGGAACAGACAATGTTGTCACAACTGGTGAACGATGGAACTGATCCAGACCTGAGCTGGGACCTCCAGCTTCACAGGTAACACACACACACACACACACACTTTATACTTCAGCTCTCCATTTGCTAGAAATTGTGTGTTTGTGTGTATTAGACAAATGATGACTCAGCAGTTACAGGAGAGTGAGAGACTTCAGAAGAACATGGAAACGTTGAGTCACTCAGAAGGTAACGTGTGTGTCTGTGTAAGTCTGTGTGTGTGTGTGTGTGTGTGTGTGTGTGCGCTGACACGCCTGTGATGTTGCTGTGTCTCCATAGCGACGGCTCTGCAGCAGCAGCTTGATGTGGCTCAGTCCAAACTCCAGGAGCTCCAGCTCGACCTTGCTGGATTACGGGAAGTCCTGCAGGACACACAGAACCAGCTGAGAGGCAGCATGGCCGAGACCAGGACCGTCAGGACAGGTTCAGTCTGCTTCCTGCTGAGTCCACATCACTGATCAACACAAACCAGCAGAGATCCAGTGAACTTTAGTAAACAGCACAATGAGTACAACTGTATGTGTGTGTTTGTGTGTATAGAGTTGGAAGCAGTCAGGATCAGGCTGGCAGAGAGCGAGAGAGAGAAGAGTGAGTTGGCCTCACTTGCCCAAAAAAGACTGGAGGAGATAGAAAACCTGAGCAGGTAGTGTGTGTGTGTGTGTGTGAGAGACTGTTGTGGTTGTGAGGGCACTGTTAAGCCCCTCCCTCTCCCCTGTGTGTGTTTCAGGATCCTTCAGGCCTCAGAGACTCATAGTGCTGTTGAAGGTCCAGTTTCAGACCTGGACCTGCAGCAGTGCAGACAAACACAGAGTCCCCCTGAACGGATCACTCAGTACCTGGAGTCTTTGGACCAGCTGGGTCCCAAACACACCGAGTTCATGGCTGCAGAGAGAGAGACCAGCACCCGACAGCCACAGACCCAGACCACGGGCTCTCAAAAACCAGCAGACACCCCAGTCTGTCCACAGAACCTCCACCTGGATCTGGTCCAGGTCTGTGAGCCTCAGCCAAAGAAGGGCGGTGGCCGACTGCTGGACTCCACGCTGTCCCAGTGTGATGTAGTCTCTAACTGGTCTGACTGGAGCATGAGGTCAGGGTCGACCTTTGACACCAGAGACGAGGCGGCCTTCAGAGATGGTCTGGCTGCTCTGGACGCCAGCATCGCCAGTCTGCAGAGGACCATGCAGCTGGACCTGAGGAGGTGATCCAGACTGTTTTCATATCTGCGCAGCACTTTGTAATTTTCAGAATTTTAAAGTAACTTAATATCAATAAAGCATTTAAAGCCATTGCCTTGTATGTCACCTTATTAGGAACCCCCCCAAAAATCAGAATTCACCTTTTTTTTTTTCATATAAAACTGAAAAACAGCTTTTAATATGAAAAAGGGGCCAAAGGTATCAAACAGCATCAGAAACAGGAGTCAGTTTTTGGCACGTAGTGTTCAGTCTTCAGTCTTCAGCTCACTGTCAGTCCACAATCTACACAACATGACGTGTTCCCTTTGGTAGATCCAGACCAGCAGGAGGTCTCAGTGCAGGAGATCCTCCAGGAGGACATACAAACGCACAACACATAGACATGCAATCCAAACTAACTGCCCTTAATAGTGCAAACCAGCAGGAGTGAATGAACAGACTGGGGTTGTAAATGCAGGGAATGGTGTGTGTGTGTCTAAAACTATTCACACTGAAAAGGAACAGAGATGGCACCAATGTCCCACAATGCAATGCAGAAGGAAATGGAAGAGCTGCTGTTACAGAGTTAGCTATAAAATCAGTGCTGATCCTTTTGAAATGAAGGTTGGATACATTCTGGAGTTTACAGTGATGCTAATCTGTGATGCTAACTGTAGCCTCTTTAGCTTTAGCCTTAGCTCCAGCTAGGAGCCGTGGTAAAGGTGGACGGAGCTCGCTGCAGCTGGCTTCTGTCTGAGCTCAACCTGGAAGCTGCTGCTGTCAATCAGCTCCTCTGCTGTATCTCCAAAGCCATGATAGTGTCCATAGTGCTGGAAGTCCCCGAGCTCGGCTCCCATCAGCCCCCACCAGGCCGGACGCTGGGACACACAGCTGCTGGGGCTCCCAGTCAGGTGCAGTGAGCCGCACATGTCTGCCGAGGAGCTCCGAGTCGGCCCTGGTGTCACCGCCAGCTGATTGGCTGCAGGGGACGGATGTTTTGGTGCGGTGAGCTCATCCTGAGGATGATGATGACCGTTGGCAGAGGCTTTGGCATCATCACCTGCTTTTAAAACATCATCATCAGGGAAAGAGCTCAGATTGAGAAGCAGTTGGACTTTTTGTGTCAGAGTCTCACCTGAACTCAGCTCCTGCTCCGCCTCCATGTTCATGCTCTCCGCCTCCTCACCTGCGCTGATGTGCATCTGCAGCAGCACATCTTCAGGAGACAGACAGAGTCAGAGGTCAGAGTGTTGAAAGAGCTACTTCATCGTGATCATCATCATCATCATCATCATCATCATCATCATCCTGGTCTACTTACGGTCTGCTCTCCTGGCTCTCTTCACATGTCCAGACTCAGCAGCTGCCTGAAGCCTCTTCCGGTTCAGCACACTCCGACCACAGGCAGCGTCTCCGGCCACATGGAGCGCGCTAAGATGGTGCAACTGCTTCTGGGCATTTGAGATGAAGTGGGAGCAGTCGAGGAAACCATGAGCATGGGCCAGGTCTTCCGCCGTCTGCCCACTGGCATTCCTTAAACTGAGGAAGAGGATGGACGGGTGAGACAACCTGCGTCCTGAGAGACATCACAGTGTCTGACGCCATTAGAGCACGAGAACTGAATGTTGCAGGGAGAGATGATCAGGATCGATCAACAACTGATCAACATGTTAATCTCATCAGTCCTGGTCCTGACAAACTCCCCCTGCAACAACATCACTACAGTTAAATTTTAATTTAAGACTAAACTGTAAAAATTATAATCAAATCTTTAATTTCCTGTCATTATTTAAATGCTACCCACCAAAGATAAAAAAAAAAAAAAGAAGAAAGTTTGTTCTCTGCAGAATAATTAACAGTTCAGTGTCCTCCAGCTCTCCTGAGCTTCCTGCTCTACTTCCTGAGCCCAGTAACAGTTTGTTAGCACAGTGACAGTTAGTTAGCTTAGCATGCAGGTCTACACATGACTATCATCATCATCATCATTATCATCATCATCAGTGCTGTTTTAGCAAGGAAACCAATCACTGCAGGAAATACCTCGCCAGTTTGCCAGCTGCAGAGACTGTAGGAAGCGATAGTGAACAACTGTAAGTTGTTGGCTGATGCACGTGAGCCACATTCTGCAGTGTCTATACGGATTGATCCCTCTTTCTGGGACTACTTGAGAAAATCATGTTCAAATTCAAATGCTGCAAAACATCAGAACGAGGAGTTTGTCTGCCTGTCTTCACACAACACAGTACAAGATCCAAAAAACAGTTCAACAACAAACAAGAGTCAGAACCAGTCGCACAATCACAACCTGCTCACTGTGGCAGAACAGCTCATGTGCTGTGCTCACTGACTCCACATCAACTCAATGTTTTTAATGCTCAGGAAAAATTCAGGAGACATTATAAAGATTTAAATCTAATTTTATTGAGTTATTCTATTAAAAATTATGAAATAACCTTTTCAATTTAATTTTAACAGATTAAATGTATAATTGAATTTGATTGTGAATATATTTGATATCTATACACATTTAGATAAAAAACATCATTAATGCACTAATTATTTTTAATTCCAAATAAATCCATTTGCCATTTTATTTCACATGAAATTTAATGTTTAATTCTTCCAATATAATTATTTTTCATGAAATGCATGTGAATTAAGAATTAAATGTAGAATGACATTGCATGTATAGCTGACATCCTGCAGGAGTGAAGAGGAATCAACTTTCTCTTTAACTTCCTCAGACAGCCTGATATTTTGTGTTAGCTTCGCCGTTATATTTTATTTTGCTTAACTTCGGCCAGTGTGTCTCATTTGTGCACACTTGTTTGCCATCTTGTGGTCACCAAAGCACATTACAACGATCAGTTTACAATAAAAATGGCCAACAATTCCCACCAACATGCACACAAAATAAAAAACTTTGGCCTCAGGAGGAAAAGATAAATATAATAAATGCATAAATGATCTTATTGGGTTTTAATTTTTAATCAAAATAATAAATTATCTACACTATTACATTTTGCTTTGGGTCAGTAGACAGAAACACATGAGCTTTTCTGCCTCTGTAACATCAACATTAATATCAGAAACTAACTAACATGTGGACAAGTAGAAAATAAGATTCAGTATCAATCCACCTTAAATCAGCTGGTGTGGGAGAGAACGGCCTATGAAATATTTGGAATATTCCAGGGATGAGATTGTGAATGAGCCGATGAACTCGTCACTGTTGCAGATCAACTTGTATAGTCAGAGGCTATTGCTGCTTCCATCATGTTTGATATCATTTTCTGCTGTATTCTGATTGGCTGGGCGGTAGCGGCCGTCACAAAGGGAGACTCGGGGTGACTTTTGTTTCCAGAGCTCAGCTCTGTCTCCCAGTGAGGAGGTCAGCTTTGATCTTTTTCACTTATCCAGTCCCACAAACCCAGACAACGGAGATTTGGGGATGTCATCTAACTACTCATGGACTAAAGCAGTGTGGCCGTTTCCTCCCACACAGCTGAGACAGTAGCAACACACAGGAAACACCCTAACTCCACAGCAGCAGAGCTTCCTGTTTTTTCTCCTAGACAGGGATGATTGAGACTTTAACAGTAAACATGGCAGCTGTGGTTTCTGATACCAGACCTGTGCTGGGACATGACGAGCATGACAGAACTGCTGTGAAGCTGCATACGGGTCAGAGTGCAGGACACTTACTGTGGTTTAGCTCCTGCTAGCAACAGCACCTGGATACACTCCAGGCTACCTGAGCGGGCCGCCTTATGGATGGGAGCCTCGCCGACAAAGTCCTGGAAACAGGAAGGCCACAATGACAACGCCTTCAAACACAGTGACATCACTCAGATGAGCCCTCTCTCCGTCAGACTCACCTGTCTGTTGACGTCGGCTCCGGCCTGAGTCAGCCACACCACGCAGTGGGGGCGTCCTCCGAACGCTGCAGTGTGTGTCGGCGTCTGCTTGAAGCGGCTGGTCACAGAGTTCACCTCACAGCCCATCTGCACCAGGCGCACCACACACTCCAGCTGTGGACACAATACAACACAACAGTGTAACTGCAGAAAACATTACATGTGAATTTTATAGAATAAGTTACTGATCCAGAAATTATTTCAAATTAATGTATATGAATTTAGAATTAAATGTATTACAGTTTTGCAATTAGGTCATGTAATGTCCTCAGATTGCATTTATAATTCATTGGCATCCAGCAGGATTGTAGGAGTCAACTTTCTCATTAATATAAATGTGTAAATATAAAGTTTCTTGATTGTTCACTTTTAATCTGAATAAAAATATTTAGTATTAAATTCCCTTCACAGCATAATTTTATCATTAAACAGAAATATGTGTGAGGCCTTTTCTCAACAAATATTAGATTTTTTTAAAATTCCCAATTTAACAAATTGTAATAAATCTAAGTAGATTTAATTTATAACAACCAATTTTTTTACACAAAATGAATTTTTATGATAAAACTAAAACAGACTTACATGCTAAGACGGAAAATGTTTACAGGTGACGTCATGAGACATGCACTTCCTGGTTTCCTGGGGCTGTTTTGGCGCCTGATTTCTTATTGGCCGATCTACACCAATGAAAAATGGCGCGGCGGCTCGCTTTTTTTTTTGTTTTGCCTGAAAACTTTATTGTACAGCCACAAACAGACAAACACACCGGCGGCTCATTAATTACTTTATTAATCTGAATAACGCGCCAGTTGACCGATTTAGGACGCCCGAGAACAGAAGAGCGCTTTAATGGAGATAAGCGGACAGGTTCGGACAGGTAAAGCCCGTACATCATAGCTCACCTGTCCGTAGTGAGCGGCCCAGTGAAGGGGGGTCCAGCCGAAACATGAGTCCTCTGCGGCCAGAGGAGCCGGGTCCGGGAGCCGCTGAGACAGGGACACCAGGGCTCCGACGTCTCCGTCCCGGCAGGCTCGGTGGATGGGGAACCGGCTGATGAACGCCTCATCGCGGGAGAGGTCCGGCTCTGGGGCCGCAGACATGAAGGGACCGTGGAGGCGGATCACAGGCACGGTTCTCCCCGGTGATCCCGGACCCATCAGACGGACACACAACGGCTCCACACAAAGGAAGAGATCAGCCTCCACGGCCGGCCGGAGAGCCTCAAAACCCGGACTGGAGCCTGGAAGGCGGCGACCTGTCGGGTCCGGCTCAGGATAAAAACCGGACGGGAGCTGCTGCAGCCGTTGTGCCCCCTGGAGGTTGGAGGTTTTCTGTTGTTAAAATTAAACCTTTATTGTATTTAAAACTCGTTAATAACATGAAAATAAAAATGAATTAAATAAAAAAGACAATTTTCCGGTTCTTAACACCGAAATAACTTTCCCAATGTTGTAAGTATGCTAACTTCACTGATGCTAATGCTAACCCCACAGGATTAGCAGCGGCAGCTAAAAGATGTCTGGACAGAAACACCTCAGCCTGAGCCGTGGAGAAAAGGTAAGAGGGAGACCTCTAAACACACCTGGATGACCTGTACAAGGTCAGAGGTCAGCAGAGCTAAGGTAGGACGGAAAAATGGGAGGCAAGTGTGACTGAACCGACACAAGACAGACATCCTTGGTGCTTTTGATGACATCACAACATGGGAGAAATAAAATACTGAAACAGCAAAATATTTTATAGACCAGGCACAACAAAGACATTTCCATGTGCAGTGTTATTAAAGCTAGCAATGCTGCCTGTCTTCTCTTAGCGGGGGACTGAGCCAGCCAAAGATCCAAGTAAATGTTCAGCACCTGTTGGGTTATCCAAATTTCACTCGTGTCAGCCTTGGAGTGCAGCAGAGGTGTCCCATCCTACAGGTTCTATTCGAGAGTTTGATACAAATCCAAGTTTAAAAATGCAAAAACCACTCCAACTGAAGTTGTCATGATTTGATGGTTGAACACAATTCCTGCAATGAAAGAAAAGTGGTACAAGTTGCACCTGGCTTATGACATGAAGTTCACACCACAAATCAGTGCCAAAAATGAGTTTTATTTAAAGTAAATCTGAAAAATAAGGAGAGCAAAAAGGAGCTTGTCTCGCCTCAGGCTGCAGCATGGTGGTAGGAGACCATCACATGGTCTGGAAGCCATGTAAGAACAGTTGGGCCAGGCTGCACCACATCTTGACGTCACTGGCCACTCACCCTGCCCACAGGCACTCTGGAGGGGAAAAAAAAAAAAAAAAAAAAAAAACAGAGCATATACATACCACAAGGGGGCAACCCCAGGGTCATGGACTCATTCCTCCTGTTCAGTTCTCTGTTCAAAGAGAAAACCAGTTAGAGAATGAAACTTGACTTAGAAGACATAGGACAAGCAACTACATCTTCTGCCAGCTCACCACTTTCCAGAGCCCTAGGAACATCAGCATCGGGAAAGTTTCCTGCTGTACGAGTTGCACCTTTAACATATAACAGCCTTCTTCTGAGTCTGCTTTGGAAGTTCTATAATAATATCCAATAACTGGTCTTAAAATTTATTCAAAATTTCTGAAATGGGACAGCAAAAAAAAAAAAAAAAAAAAAAAAAAAAAAAAAAAAAAAAAAAAACATCTTTACAGCAGCACAAACTTGTTTCCACTTTGTTCCAGAAAAATCCAATACTTACTGGAGAAGAAACCAAGCACAAACCTGGGTTTAAATCCCAGACGAGTCCCCATGTGTGACAAGTTGGCTTGGGCTCGCAACATGAAGTTCACGCCACAGCACCAAAAGGAGAAAACTGTGAACAGGATATCATTTATGGACCAGAAGAGAGAGACAGTTTTCATGAAATACTGAATGACCAAATCATGACCTTGACATTGTTTCCTATCTGCAGGATCTTGCTGGCTCTCTTGTAAGTCCAATTCTTCTTTGAAGTCTATAAAACCAGCCGTCTGTTCCTTCTTCTTCCCATTACTTTCGCACCTTTCTTTTAGCTTACGCTGAACTTTGGCATTCCTTTCAGTGTTACTTAATGGCACTTAAATGTCAAGATGGTCGTTTGATTCTACCTTGCTGGATCAGGCTCCTTTTAAAAGCCAACAAAGGGGGCGGGACCAGCAATTATCAATCAGCACACCTGAGATGATGAGGGAGAAAGACTGTTACATAATCAACACCTGAGGATTTATGGACTGTTGGAAAACAGGGCTTAGTGTCTCTTTGTGTAGCTCAGTGAGTTAGAGAGTTGGTTGTGGACCTGACAGTCCAGGGTTCAGTGTCTCAGAGTGACATTTTAAATCAAAGTCAGACAGAGTCTACAGTTATAGTGGACAGACAAAGAGACAACAGCATGAAGGGGCTCTGTAGTGTGGTGGGTCTGTATGTGAGCTGCAAGTCTGCCCGTCTGGAAACAGCCGGTTCAAATCCAGGAAGTAGCAGGTGATGTAGTCCTGCTCAGGTGTTTGGTGGACATGGGTTTAATGACTTTTGAAGCCCAGCACCAGAAGTGTAACCTCAAAAGGACTCCAAAAACTTTCTCATGTGTGGAAGGAACTTGTGGCACAGAGGGTTCCTTCCTGACTATAAGGGTGCATGTAAAGGGGCTACTGGTTCAAGCCCTGCCTGTTATGGCAGGTGTAACCTTTGCAACGTTATGGATTACAGATATATCCTTGACATATTTATTTTCAATTCACATTTTATCTAGTGTTCATTCAAAACTGTATTAAACATTGCTAACAATTACTATTAATTTAGATGTTTTAAAAAAATTCTGATTAAATGATAATTTTGCATAACGAAGGCCTGATTTTTGATGGCACACTTTACTTATGTATTTTATGAGTTTTTATTGCTGACTATACCAAGTAATTTTTTTCACGTATCAATCTAATCACTCACTTTAAGATGGAGCCTGCAGACAAGAGGAGGGAGGAGGGAGACAGACAGCAGTGTGAACTATTTTCCTGACTCGAAGCTTTGTGGTTGGAGAAGTCAGTTGGGTAACACCAGATTCAGCCATGGTGAGTTTTTTTATTATACCTATTATACACTTTGAAAATAGACTATTGTTCATACACTAATATCATCAGTTCTTTCAGAGATATGACACTAATTTTACATCATTCTTTCCAGTCAAGAGAAACAAACAGAAAGCAAAAGTAGGTGATATGCAAACATCAATGTAAACTCAAGGTTTAAGTGTTGCACAAGGACGTTCTATTTAATGGTACGAATGGTACGTTTGTTTTTTTTGTTTTTTTTTGAGGGGAGGCTTTTATGTCTTTATCCTTTAGTCAGTAACTGGCAGAGAGGGATCTGACCCACGGACACTGCAATTACATGGCATGCACACTAAACTACTTGGCCACCATCGCGCTAACATAAAATAATTTACCTGTCCCTTTAAATCCTCCATTCTTACACCACAGAAGACAAACACCATTATTTACTGAACAGTATTGTCGATAATTAATGGCATGGACAACATTCCTACCTCAGTGTGTGTTTTATTTTCAGTATGGGTTCATCAACAGCTGCCTCCAGTCTCTGGTGATGGAGAAGTTTGGACAGGACACCTGGGACAAACTGAGGTCCGGGCACAAACACTCACATGTTGTTTTTTAAAATGGATGTTTAAAAGGGATAAAGGTTGTGTTTTTGCACAGCTCTCTACCCGGGGTCCAGGACACCTTCATGACGTACACAGTGTATGACGATGTCCTCACTCTGAGCCTGGTGGAGGAAGTTTGTTCGCTGCTGGGTAAGACTCCTGACAGGACCTAAAGTCTGAATTAAGACCTGTGACAACAAAATACACCATCTTCCACATCCAGAGCTGTCTGGACCTGGACCAGAGCATCTTGGGAGAGAGACGTGTGGTGCTGACTTTATAAAAAGGAAATAAACAAATACGCATCGATTTAACAGAATGAATTCTGGCACGACCTGGTGCAGTCTATCATTAACATCCACAGTGGCGTGACCTGCTGTGATGTCACCTGGGACTTTGTTAACACCCGGTAACTCAGTGTTGTTTCAAACCTCACACAAACTTTGAGCATGAATATATATTTATCCACATTTGTTAGGACCAGTTAGTCAGTTTTCTCCTCAGAGTCTGATTATCCAGATACTTCAGGGAATCGGCTGTAATTGAAAATGTTTGTTGTCTGTGCTGTGAAAAGACAAACACCATCCCTGGGGGGGTCAGTAAAGTTCTGTTCCTCCGATGTTTCAGGTATTTCTGCTCATGTTTTTCTGAAGCTGTTTGGAGAACATTTCTTCATTTTCTGTAAGAAGGCCGGCTATGACACCATGCTGAGGACACTGGGAGGAAATCTGATCGAATTCATTGGAAATTTGGATGCGCTGCACAGTTTCCTGGCTCTGTCCTACCAGGTTGGATTGTGTGTCCACACATAGGCTAATTCTACTGCCTCTCAAAATTTCTTCCAGGAAATAAACAGTATGGAATAAAAGAACTTCAGATTTATTAATATTAATTTCAATATTAAGTAAATAAATTCAGCTATGAAAGAATAGAGTAGGTAAATTAAAATGTACAGTTGGTAAATAAATAAAAAATACTTTTACTAATTTATACATTTTGCTTTTATTTAATAATTTATATAACAGAACTGGGAAACAAATGAGGCATTTGAATATATAAATATCTAAAAATAAACGTGAAATTGAAAACCAAAAGTCTCCTGAAATATAAAATTCTTCATTTTAAATCAAAAAATTTTTCTCTCATTTACTTATTGTGTTATTTATTCACTAGTTGTATATCTTTTTTGATTTATTGCCTAGTTTATTTATTTGAGTGTTTATTTCATAGCCGTATTTATGGATTTCTCATGGAATAAGATGACATTGCTGCTATCGGCCTCTTCCTGTTTTCTCAGGAAATGAATGCTCCATCTTTCCGAGTGGAGATGACCGACGATGGGAAGATGCTACTTCACTACTACTCAGACAGGAAGGGTCTGCACCACATCGTACCTGGTAAGGATGCTGAAAACTCAGCAGGCAGACTTCATCTTCTTCACCGGAAATGAACACAACGAAGTCCCTGAAACCTCACACCCTCCAGTCATGGTTTCTGGGCTTCCACTGCAGGAATCATGGAGGCAGTGGCCAGAGAATTTTTTGACAGTAAAGTCACTATGGTGGTTCTGAACCAATCAGAGGAAGACGAGCGGACGGGGAAGAAGGAGCACATCGTGTTTCTGGTCAACCAAGTCCCCACGAGTCCAGACCTGGACCAGCCCGTCCATAGAGAGGTGGGTGTCTGGACACAGTCTGGGTGTAGAGGGATGCAAAAATAAACCTGACTGTTCCGTGTGCTTCTCTACAGGAGGCCGTTTTCAAAAGAATGAAGGGCAGATGTGAGTCCCTGTCTGGAACCAGGACTGGGTGGGACCTGATCCGGGCTGTGGTTTTCACAGAAAAAGGTTGACACTGCAGAATCTGATCTTATCTAACTATCTGGGCTGGTGTGTCTTTTGTTGCCTCGTTCATCTTTATGCAAACACAGCCTGAATTAATTTTAGAAAGTCTTTTAGCTGCAGTTGGTCCCACAGTGGCAATATGGGTGTGTTTGATTTATGTCCTAGACACCTTCACTCCATGTTACCCAGAGAAGCTGTGGATGGATGAGATGGCTTTCTGCATTGCTTTTCCCTTCCACGTCATCTTTGACAAGGACGTAAGGAGCATTTTTCTTTAAATTCACTGGAAACTTTCTCCGTGTTTTTTTTTTTTTTTTAATGGCTGTTTCTGTTTCTGTTGTGTGGAAGCTGAAGATCAGACAGACGGGGGTGAATATACAGAAGTTTGTTCCAGGTCTTCAGGCCAAAGATGCTACTTTGGACCAACACTTCACAATTACACACCCACAGGTAAGACACGTTGACAAATTCTACGAGTGGACTGAAGCTGGAGATGACACGACGTCTTCAGGAAACAACGGTCACAGTCAAAGTTTGGTTAAAGCTGCTTCATCCTCCAGGTGACTTTCACCATCAAGAGTATCAGGAAGTTCATCAACAGTCAATTTGTACTGAAGAGCCATAAACAGTCAAGACTCAAACTAAGAGGTGACCCACAAGGACGTTTCAGAAACACACAACCAACCGACTCAGCTCAATCATCAGTGCTCGTTCTCTCTGCAGGTCAGATGCTTTGGATGGATTCTCTCGGCTGCATGTTGTACCTGTGTTCTCCAAAGCTACGAAGCCTCCGTGAACTTCAGGACGTTGGCCTCCACCTGGCAGATCTGGCCCAGCACGACGTCACCCGAGACCTGGTCCTGCTGAACCAGCAGCGTCTGGCAGAAATGGAGCTGACAAACCAGCTGGAGAAGAAAAAAGTAGAATTCAATTATTTGTGTTTTCACATATCAGAATCCTTACAGCTTTGAATGTCAAAATACAACAGACATTTATGTTTTCATGGATTCATTTACTGAAAAACAAAGAGTGTTGTCTCACAGCGTCCAGCTGGTGGCAGCATAGACCTGCTAAACTACAACAGAGCAGCGTGTGCTCAATAGGGAGACCGGCTTTCAAATTAAAACAATTTCCTGTGGCCTTAACTATACATTAAGTCACATCTGTCACTGTCTCCACATAATCAGAACTAAAATGTATTAATGTAAACTGTGTATGTGCAGGAGGAACTGAGGATATTATCTCAGCACCTTGAGGCTGAGAAACAGAAGACAGAGACTCTCCTGTATGCCATGTTGCCACGACACATCGCTAATCAGCTGAAAGATGGGAAGAGTGTAGAGGCAGGTCAGTAAATCAGTCAGTAAATCAGTCAGTAAATCAGTCAGTGTCTGCCTATGGCTGTGTCTCTTCCAGGAGAGTTTGAGGTCTGTACCATTCTGTTCAGTGATGTTGTGACCTTCACCAACATCTGTGCTTCCTGTGAGCCCATTGCTGTCGTCCACATGCTCAACTCCATGTACTCCAAGTTCGATCAGCTCACCAGCGTCCACGACGTCTACAAGGCAGGAGGGGCGGCCTGAAGCATCAGACATGTAAATACAAGGCTGACTCACTGCTGATGTTCTCCATCTTTCTTGGTCTCTTGAAGGTGGAGACCATTGGTGATGCGTACATGGTGGTGGGCGGAGTCCCAGTGCCCACACAAACCCACGCTCACAGGGTGGCGAACTTCGCTTTGGGAATGAGGATCGCTGCCAGAGAGGTCACCAACCCGGTCACAGGAGAACCCATCCAGGTGAAGATCTGTTGAAGATAATAAATCGGAAGAAATAAAATGGCATCAGCTTCAGTGTGTGTTTGTGTTTCAGATCCGTGTGGGTCTTCATACCGGCCCTGTGTTGGCTGGCGTGGTGGGACTGAAGATGCCCCGCTACTGCCTGTTCGGGGACACGGTCAACACAGCGTCTAGGATGGAGAGTCATGGACTCCCAGACCACATTCACCTGAGTGCCACCACACACAGGTGTGACTGTCAAATATCAAACAAGGCGCCTTCAACAAACACCATTACTCATTAACCTCCTTTGCCCCGCCCTCTCAGCGAGCTGAAGGGTGGCGGGTTCACTTTCCAACAGCGTGGGCAGATCGAGGTGAAGGGCAAAGGCCATATGACCACCTATTTCCTGTTAAGGAACCTGTTGGCATCAGAAGAGAGCATCATGGGAAGCAAGGACGGACAGAGCAGCCTCTACAGGGAGCGGTGCCATGGCCACAGCCACACTGGTGAAGAAGAAAAGATGGCGTCCAGCCTCCTGTACCCCCGTAGTCACCACAATAACTAACCTTCTGTTTTCATTCATACAGAGGCTGAGCAGAGAGATGCTGCCCCAAGCCCTTCCCCCTCTGACATCATCACCCCCTTCGCCTGGGACATCACCCCCCCTTATGAGACCAACAAGTACCATGGCAACTCATCAGAGAGCCGACTGTGTATGTTGCTTTAACCAGCTAGATGACCTTTAACCTGCAAAGTGACCTTCAACTTGTGAACTGACCTTTAACCTGCAAACTGAATTCTAACCAACTCACTCATTTAGATTTTATTAAGTCTTAATTGAGGGCGTGACCATTTTGAGTGACATATGAATGAAGCCAAAAGGGTGGGCTCCACCTCTTTGTCTATTTTTGGATTCGCTGGGCTGCGTCACGATGGCGAGGAGGGACGGCCCATTCTGATTCACTAAACCGCTGTTCAGGAACCTGTGGGTGATGTCACAGAGGCTCCGCCTATCTTTACCTGTCTATGATCTAGATAAACTATTGATTTCATTAGTCTCTCTGTTTATTTGGTTCCCCTGCTCAGATCACAACAGATCACAATGACTCCGTTCTGACAGAATCATCCTGATAATTAGTCAGATCTGTTGTCATGAACACACGTCAGCCATGACAGATTTTTTATTTATTTTTTTTTTTCACAAAGACCTCGTGAGCTCAGCGGCTGACGGACAGCTCTGCTTTATTAGTGTGCAATTTTAGAAATGACTTGAAATGGCACATAAGCACATGAGTAATGTGAGCGCACACACACAGACACACACTCTTCACTGTAGTGGGTTGTGTAAGGAGATAATGGCTGAGCCAAAATCAGCCCACTTCAGTCCGTAATGACACACGTGGTGTGTTTGTGAGGCAGAGGTGAGAATGCCTTATGTAAGTTCAGACACAAACACATGTTATCACTCTGCAGGTAAACACAACAGACTGTCTGTGCGTGTTCTACACACAAACACCAACTTCACTCTGACCTTGTTCGCTGGTCGCTTGTGATGAGGCAGCACATCACTCACAAAGTTCAATGGCCATGGTGGTAAAAGACCAGTTAGACCAGGATCAGTATTTAACCAGGACCAGTGAGACCAGGATCAGTGAGACCAGGACCAATTAGACCAGGATCAGTATTTAACCAGGACCAGTTAGACCAGGACCAGTGAGACCAGGATCAGTATTTAACCAGGACCAGTGAGACCAGGATCAGTATCAAACCAGGACCAATTAGACCAGGATCAGTATTAAACCAGGACCAGTGAGACCAGGACCAGTTAGACCAGGATCAGTATTTAACCAGGACCAGTTATACCAGGATCAGTATCAAACCAGGACCAGTGAGACCAGGATCAGTATCAAACCAGGACCAATTAGACCAGGATCAGTATTAAACCAGGACCAGTGAGACCAGGACCAGTGAGACCAGGATCAGTGAGACCAGGATCAGTATTTAACCAGGACCAGTTATACCAGGATCAGTATTTAACCAGGGCCAGTGAGACCAGGATCAGTGAGACCAGGATCAGTATTAAACCAGGACCAGTGAGACCAGAATCAGTGAGACCAGGATCAGTATTAAACCAGGACCAGTGAGACCAGGATCAGTATTTAACCAGGACCAGTGAGACCAGGACCAGTTAGACCAGGTGCAGTGAGACCAGGATCAGTATTTAACCAGGACCAGTGAGACCAGGATCAGTATTAAACCAGGAACAGTTATACCAGGATCAGTATCAAACCAGGACCAATTAGACCAGGATCAGTATTTAACCAGAACCAGTGAGACCAGGATCAGTATTAAACCAGGAACAGTTATACCAGGACCAATTAGACCAGGATCAGTATCAAACCAGGACCAATTAGACCAGGATCAGTATTTAACCAGAACCAGTGAGACCAGGATCAGTATTTAACCAGAACCAGTTAGACCAGGATCAGTATTAAACCAGAACCAGATAGACCAGGATCAGTATTTAACCAGAACCAGTTAGACCAGGATCAGTATTAAACCAGGACCAGTGAGACCAGGATCAGTATTTAACCAGGACCAGTGAGACCAGGATCAGTATTAAACCAGGACCAGTTATACCAGGATCAATATCAAACCAGGACCAATTAGACCAGGATCAGTATTAAACCAGAACCAGATAGACCAGGACCAGTTAGACCAGGATCAGTATTTAACCAGGACCAGTGAGACCAGGACCAATTAGACCAGGATCAGTATTAAACCAGGACCAGTGAGACCAGGACCAGTTAGACCAGGATCAGTATTTAACCAGGACCAGTTATACCAGGATCAGTATCAAACCAGGACCAATTAGACCAGGATCAGTATTAAACCAGAACCAGTTAGACCAGGATCAGTATTTAACCAGGACCAGTTATACCAGGATCAGTATCAAACCAGGACCAATTAGACCAGGATCAGTATTAAACCAGGACCAGTGAGACCAGGATCAGTATCAAACCAGGACCAATTAGACCAGGATCAGTATTAAACCAGGACCAGTGAGACCAGGATCAGTGAGACCAGGACCAATTAGACCAGGATCAGTATTAAACCAGGACCAATTAGACCAGGATCAGTATTAAACCAGGACCAGTGAGACCAGGACCAGTTAGACCAGGATCAGTATCAAACCAGGACCAATTAGACCAGGATCAGTATTAAACCAGGACCAGTGAGACCAGGATCAGTATCAAACCAGGACCAATTAGACCAGGATCAGTATTAAACCAGGACCAGTGAGACCAGGACCAGTGAGACCAGGATCAGTGAGACCAGGACCAGTGAGACCAGGATCAGTATTTAACCAGGACCAGTTATACCAGGATCAGTATTTAACCAGGGCCAGTGAGACCAGGATCAGTGAGACCAGGATCAGTATTAAACCAGGACCAGTGAGACCAGAATCAGTGAGACCAGGATCAGTATTAAACCAGGACCAGTGAGACCAGGATCAGTATTTAACCAGGACCAGTGAGACCAGGACCAGTTAGACCAGGATCAGTATTTAACCAGGACCAGTGAGACCAGGATCAGTATCAAACCAGGACCAGTGAGACCAGGATCAGTTTCTTCCAGTTTGAATAAACCAAGTCAGCTGACAAATAAATTGGAGGTCTTAATCAGCAGCTCACATTAATTAAGGCGTGATGATGTCACTGAACCTAAATGGACAAAATAATAATGATAATTCATTCAACGTCATGTATTTGAGCTGTTTTGTTTGTTTTATTTAAAAATTTGGTCGTTTTCCTCTTCTGTGGGAAATTAACACGATCTACCCAAAACAGATTCAATCACCGCTGATTGGGTGAGAAAAATGACATCACCGCCCCCTTTCCCTCTCTCTCCGTGTTGTGTGTGTGTGTGTGTGTGTGTGTGTGTGTGTGTGTTAACGTGTGTTTGTGGGCATGTCGGAATGAACGCAGAGAAACTACGCGGCGGGAGCCGAGCAGACAGATTTACATCAGAGAGGAATCGATATCTGATAATCGGATCAATGATCTGGTTTCACCTTCAGTCCGACACAAAGTGACACTGATGAGGAGAACCGGAGCGGAGCATCACCTGTGATCCGGGTTCAGGAGGAGGGGGGTGGGGGGGACCACGGAGGAATTCTGGTCCAGCAGCCGCAGGAAAAGTTGGAGGAGGATCAGAAAGTGGAACAACCAGGACCGAGGCTGCGGAGATCCGACATGCAACATGAGTAAGGACGGGAGCCAGCCCCCCTGGAACTTCAGCGGTGAGTACATCCTTTCATGATAATTAGACACGAAGGGGGGGTCAGGGAGTTTGACACTGAAGCATCACAATAAACAAACTGACATGTCAGCAACAAACAGAAGTAAGCACCGTTAATGCTGGACTGAGAATAAACAGGTGTTTCCACATCAGTTTTTTAATCAGAGGGAAGAGCAGATGTTTGAGGAGAGAAGAGGAGGAGCAGAATAAAAAGACATCAGAAGCTGCTCCTCCACTCCTTCCTCCCCTCATTACCCGTCTTTTACTTTCCTCATCCCCTCATTCTCTCTTCGTTGTGTCTTCGCCGGAAAATAAGCATGTCAGGGCTCAAAAAGAGGCTGTTTAACGTACAACATATTATATAATCACATGCATTATTCATTACATGTACAACATTTACTGCACATACATTAAACATAATGATCATAATCGGCACATTATAAAATATCATAAATAATGGGCATCATATTATGTAGAGATTTTTATATGTTAATTCAGAAACACTGCAGATTTCTCACCTACCTAAGGGTATTTGATTCACAGGCTGCTGTGTGTGCATGAAAATAGTGAGGGGGAGGGGGGGGGGGGCACATAAATGGACAGTGAGACAGGAGGGAGGTGAAGTGTAGCCTCCTGAGGGTCATATGAACTGAGATCACCTGATTGTGTTACCTGCTTGTGTTGTTGGCTGTGTGGTCACACCTGAGCGCTGACTGACAGGTGTCGCTCCTTCCTGTTCACGGACTCAAACGTTTGGTGAATGAAGCACAGATTGACTGACAGCTCTGAGTGTTGGGTAAAACATCAGGGGGTTGATGTAACCCCCCGCCCTGATTCCTCCCCCGTCTCCTCCCCCATCATCCAGCTCTCCTCCCTCCTTCCCCCGCTTTGTCTCCTCTCTCCTGCTTTTCTAATTTCTCCTTATTTACATCTGTCCCTGCTCCTGTGGAGTACAGATGCCTGTGGTGTGTGAGCGTGTGTGTCTGTGTGTGTGTGGTGTCTTTTTGGATGTGGCTACATGATTACATGAATACATGAATATAGCATGTAGGAGGGGATGTGTGTCTTTGTGTATTTCAGTGTGTTGACAGTGGTGGGCGTGTATGTGTGTGTGTGTGTGTGTTTGTCAAAACAAAACAAAAAAGAAAAGCTTTCTAGGCAGACGAGTGTTTTTCTATATTCATAAAAATGAAACAAATCTTTCCTCCTGAACCAAAACATTCATTCATTATTTAATGTTAATATTTGGATTATCTAAAGGTCTGTCAATCCCCACAGACACTCAAGGTTCAGAGTTCAGGTTTGGTCCTGGTCCTGGTGGACTCAGGTCCTGACACATTAGGACCGGGTGAGTTCACAGACCAGGACCAGCCTGAGACCAGATCAATTTATAAATTCAATCATTTTCTTGTCCATGAGTCTTTTAATCTTTATCTTCCTGTCTTTAATCTTTTGTTGTTCAGAGAAAACAAGATGATGATGATGATGATGAAGAAGACAGTATTTTCATCATCTTCCATTATTTTCATAAACGAAATGAACGAAATTATCTCGGTGATAACTCGTCTGTGGCATCATTCATTCATCATTCGTCTCTTTATCATCATCTTCACCGTCTTGTCTCCACCCTGTCGTGGCCCAGTTTCTCTCCAGTTTCTCCTGGATGAGGCTGCCAAGCCCAGATGCTGTTTTCAGCGACAGGATATGAAGTTCGAGAGTTGGGGGGGTCAGAAAGAGGAATTAAGAGGCAGCGGTTCGACGACAGACCGACAAGGATTCAGTCCAACTGTTGAAAGATGGAAAGGACAGTTAGTCTGGGAGGATTAGAGCTGACTTCACTCAGTTGAGATCCGTTCATTTGAAAACTGTGCTCATTCCTGGATCTGACAACACACACATAACGAGCTTCCAACAATATTCATCACAAATACTGACTAGATCTTCATTTCTGCATGTCTTAGTTTCATGAGGATGATTAATAATTCGTCCGATTAATTCAGTCTCATATATTCAGTAATAATTCAACTGCTGCTGTGTATTCATGTTGTTAGAGGACTCTGGCTCCGTGAGGGCTTTATGAACTTCACTGTATTGTATTGAAGTCTATGGGAAAAAGTCCCTCCTCCTCAGTAAACATTTTCCTGATGAGTTTACGGTCTCAGTCAAACAACATGATGTTCACCTTTTAAATGAGGCTCCATTTAGAGGGAAAGACCAGAAAGCAGGGGGCGGGGTGGCTGTAACAGCGGAAACAACAATCACAGATGGTGGAGGGAAAATCCTGTGTGACGCCCCCTATGGAAATAAAGGTCTAAGAGACATGGAGCTGCAGAAACAGTCATCAAAAAAAGTGGAGAAGCTCCATTACAGAGTGAGTGTGTCAAACAGAATGGCTGATGTTGCGAGGAGACACACACACACTGACAGACATGCACTCTGCACAGTGCTGCTGGCTCTGTACTGTGAAATATGGATTGGCAATGCTATGATGTGCTTGGGGGGTGTAAAACAAACTCTGTCTCTCTCTCTCTCAGACACACAAACACACACACACTTTTAACTTCAAAGTGGAACAAGAACAAACCAGTGGCTTGACCAGAGGAAAAAGAGAGATGAAGAGATGAAGAGAGAGGGAGGAGAGTCTGCAGACGGAGGGAGGGACTCTCAGATCCAGATCAGATCCAGCAGACTTCCTGTGACCTGAAATTTAATCACATTAGGGCTTTTGTTGTTTCTTTGTGGCGTCAGAAACAACTGAAAGACCAGATCATCTCCAACTCTGAGGGCAACACCCTGACCAAACAATCAAACACACATCTGTGAAGATGGAGCAAAATACTAACCTGTGACATCATTTCATAACCAGCATAAAACAGGAAGTGATGCAGCTGTTCACAGAGTAGGCGACCATCAGATTTTCACTTACCTGTATTTGGTGGTCTTGCTTTTGAAGTCGTGTTGAGTCTCGGTCCATCTGCTCCTCCGTCCCTGGTACAGACAAGATAAAGACAGGATGTTTACTGTCCAGTCTCTTCAGATTAAAAGCCTTTAATGAAGCCATCAGTGTCAGGTGCAGATGGTGGAGCAGATAAAATCAGTGACTTCAGAACTACATGATCCATCTGTGACATTATTTCTGACCATGTTATTGCTGCTGGAGACAAGCGAGCAGGTCTTCCTGCCGCCTCGTTTCAGATTTGTTCTGTCTTCTTCCTGGATTAACTCAACATCAGTGAGCTAAACCCAGAATATGTGTGTAATGCTGCCCTGACAGCAGAATCCCTCTGGAGGTTCCCTCAGTTTCTCCATCTGCAGCGTCTTCACTTGGTACTGCTGCACTTTCAGGGATTATGGATGTAAGAACAGTCAACTGCACCAAAGTCATGACAAAGTAAATCTCATAGTCCAGACAGAAACATTTCCATCATGAAGGAAACCTGGAGAGCAGGATTCTGCAGATGTTGGACTTCTCTGAGGTCTGCTGACACAGTTCATCTGTAGACTGATGACAGATATGTTTGTTTGTCAGCACATCACTGTGTCTGCTGCTGTTATGTCTTATTTATTACACTTCATGATCCTTGGCTTCCAGATTACAGTTTAGAAATAAGATTCTGTCCCCAACAGATTTTTAAATCCAGCAGGAGACAGCATAATAAACAACAGTATTAATGTGTGTATTTCCTGTCTGATCCTGTGGCTCTGATCATGTACTGTGAACAAACAACTTGAATTTACTGCCAAATCCCCAGTGAGAATCAGTGACATCATTAAAATAATCACTGATGTCATCAAGAACCTGTGGCGGACCCTCCTGGGCCCAGTGAGTCCAGGTCAACACTTTCAGTTCACACTTCTCCACTGTTGTAAGGTCCAGAAAGGGGGGGGGGGTAGAGATCCCCATCTCCCACACCCCTCAGGTTTCAGATCTCTGCTCAGTGCCATCCTGGACCTTTATCTGGACCTGGCATCCACAGACCCAGCTTTCCCAAAGCAATACATTGTAGTCTGTGCCACAAATCATAAACCTGCCTGACCCCGCAGAGACGTGCCCTCCTCTGACCTCCACTCAGGTCGGCCTGATAACGTTATCGGACAACGGATGTAAATTACAGCTCCTGAATGCATCCAGGCCAACAAGGACACAAGGATTGATATCAGAAATTGGATATTCCGATCAAATAAGAGTCTGCAAACACGCCGAACTGAAGAGGACTTCCCATCTGTTCGAACCATTTTTCTACGAGATAATTTGGCAGAGATAGAATTTACACACCACCGCCACCTGAATGACGAACCACCCGAACCAAGCAGCGTAATCTATGTGGTTGTTGCCTATCACTGTTCTGTAGAAGGAAAAAAAAAAAACCTCATACACAGTCTGTAGTCACACATTTCTGATTTTCCACAGCCAGTCAAGACATGTATGAAAATGTTCTTTTCTTGGTTTATTTGTTTGTGTTCTGTGATGTGATCACCTAATTGTGTTTTACAGTGAATCAGATAAAACCATGTCCACCGAAGTAACCACAACAAGCAGATAAACTGTACTTATCAAAACCATAATTATCTTTGTTTTATATAAATCCTCAAACTGGTGAATGAAAGGTGAAGTTAAAAACCAAACACCGGCCTCTTATGCTCTGAACCTGAACCTGACCACACCTGTAAAAGTGAAATTTATGGAGTTCTGGAGAAGTTCTGAAGAGCAGAGCTTCCCCAGGAGACCCGACGAAGCAATAACAACAACAACAAAACAAGAAACTCAGAAGTCAGAACTTAGCTGCTGAGCGAAATTCAGCTAAGTTCCGAGGCTGTTGGAGAGGGTTAGCGTTCAATTTTCTGAAGTCAATCCACAGTAAAGAACATCCCTTCTGGATTGAGACTTGATAAGGGGCGATCCTATACACAATGCTATACACAATGCTATACACAATGCTATACACAATGCTATACACAATGCTATACACAATGCTATACACAATCCTATACACAATGCTATACACAATGCTATACACAATGCTATACACAATCCTATACACAATGCTATACACAATGCTATACACAATCCTATACACAATCCTATACACAATGCTATACACAATCCTATACACAATCCTATACACAATGCTATACACAACAGCAGATATTGCCTGAGGAAATTACCTGCAGTTCATTGTGCTATGTGAGACATAAGGTTGCCATGGTTACCAGGGACAACCAGAAGCAGGATAACCACCATAAGACAGCGAACGAAAGACGAAGAAGTTATTTTCTCACATCATCAAGGAAGTAAACGGACCCAAAATCGAAGCCAATCGTATTGGCATCGTCATGGAAACGTGAAACGACTTTTTGACCCCTTGCACAGCGAGTCCATTCCTGCCCCTTTGGATCGGGGGAGTCACCAGAAGTCAGGAGCTTTTATTTCACCATTGTAACTATCTCCATTGTTGATATTGTGATATATACGACAAAGCTCTCTGCGTCTGGTCGTCTCAGTCCTCCTCCCATCTGCCCCAGCGATCACTGGGATTCCCGTGTTCTTACACTGGACACAACACTTGGGTCGTCCTTCCCTCTCTGATCTCGTAACTCCACAAACATGACGTGCTGCCAGGATGTCGCAGAAATGGAACCCACATGCAACACAAGTTAACACAGCATGGACGCACACAGCTCTCACGCACAGCTGATCCCCAGGAAAGCCCTCTCCTCGCGCTGTATCCTTGTTTCCTTGGTTTGGACTCCGCTCCTTCGGCTGGTTTTGGTTGTTGTGAGAGTTTCAGCTCAGACAAACACCCACTGGGCCAATAATGAGGATGATTCTGGGCCTCAATGTTGATTTCAAAACAGTTTTGGCCCCACAGGAGCTTGTTTGCGGCAAACTGCTGAACAAGTGTCGCTCCCTGCGGACAGTTTGACTTTCAGCCTTTAGTTTGCTAAAACATGTTTACAGGATGTTTCGTGGCAGAATATCAGTTTCACCGTCATCATCATCATTTATTACGGATCATCCCACAACAAAGAGACAAGAGCATATATAGACCGCAGACCACAATAAACCACTACAGACCAAAATGGGAACCTACATGCCAGAAGTCAAACGGTTGTTTTTCCTGCTGTGTTTGAATGCGTCAGAGTATTGATGCTTTCTATTTTTACATTGGTGCTGAGAACAGGTGAGATTCTGGTGTTCGGTTTTCCATGTGAGCTGTATGACTGAATGTGATGTGGATTTCAGATGAATGTTGCCTCTCATGCGTTGACTGTAGATGTCGGATATCAATGTTGCAGCAGTGTGTGCTGTGCTCAGCTTGTTGTTCGTGTATATCTGTGTGTGAGAGATGCTGCTGATGAAATCAATGGTAATGTGCCTCTCATCTGCCACTGTTGTATATTTCATAGAAGATCTGAACCAGTTCTTTAGTGTCCCGGAGACAGAATTTCAATATTTCCTCTTTTTCACTCTGCGGTGTTCAAGAACATGAAAAAGGTCAATGAAAGTGTTCCATGTCACCACGAAACAAAGACACGCTTACGTCTTCTTCATCTTATTCTACGTTCAGATGAAAGTGACGATTTTAAGAAACTTTTAGCAACACGTGGAGTCGTTTTGGTTGTGAAAACTGTTCTGTATTCTTCACGCTTACATTTAAACATCATATAAAAAATGCCAACACCATCTGTTTCTGCTTCTCTGTCATGACAAAACAGACAATGTGAATGTTCATGCACCAGATAACAAAGCTGGCTTCACCCCAGCTCGGCCTGGACAGACACCACCTGAGAGGGTCATATAGAGTGCGTTCATATGATGCTGTGTTTGTCAGATGGGTTGTGTTACAGCAGGTCTATAATTGTGTAGTTCTGGATACACATACATGATTCAGATACATTACATACATGTTTAAGCACTCACTTTCTGATGTGGTTGAAGCGCTGTCATGCATGTTTTATAATTATGTAGATTTCGTTTTAAATGGATAAAACAGAATCTGCTGCGCTGATGATGATGATGATGATGCACGTACTTTACATCCAGCTCTTGACAGATATTTTGTAATTAAAGCCTCTCTAATTTAGTTGAAAGTCATCAATTTTATTTTGTTGTAAATTCTTAGCCTCTCCAGAGAGAATCAGCCCATATGACTGATTCCTGAAAGGGAACATTTAAAATGAAATCTGGAGCACAATGCAGTGTGTAAAAGGTAAAGGCGTTTGAATACTCTGCATCCACACAATTTGCACTCATTTAAATATGTGTGCATTTGGTATGGCATGCATGTACAAAGGAAATGACAGCAAACAGAATCAGGAAGGTAAATCCTCATATTGTAATGTATCACTCCAGCTTATCAGAAATGACACCCCGTGAGTTTTGGCTGTATGTTGGTGCGTTAAACATGCAGCTCCTCAGATGTTTGGCAGCATCTGCACCTTTTCTACCTTCCTGAAGAGAGATGAACTGGACTTTGTAGTCCATCTCTGTTTCCCTAAAAATCTCTTTCCTCCATTTTATATTCAGCCTCTATCATCTTCAACAAAAAGCCTTTTAAAGCAGCATTAAACATTGGACTTACAAAGTCAGCACCATCATGAAACAAGATAACGAGGAGATTCAGACACACAGACTGAATTATCAGGCTCTAGTTCACGTTAACGCCACGATCACACAGACGTCTCTCATCCTAGACCAAACAGAATCCGAGTCCATCATTAAAGGACTTTTGGATTAAAATGAACATTCGTTAAATCTCTACATGGGTAGGAACATTCAGTATGTTGCTGCATGTTGCTCAGGGGACACATTAAAATGCAGCAGTGTGTTAACAGTTCGCATATGGACAGCAGGACATGGAGTCAGATGGAGCAACCATAGCAACGGAGACAGCGAGGAGCGTGATGGAGTCTGCAGGGTGAAAACATCACAAGTGTCCAACAATAAGACATGAAGATCAATCATCACCTCCCGAACAACCTCAGAAACTGTTAAAGCCAAAAAGCACTTGGCTTCAGTGCTGACTGTGTTGAAGTCTATGAGAAAATGTCCCTCCTCCTCCTCAGTAAACATTTTCCTGATGAGTTTATGGTCTCAGTCTGAAATACATGATGTGTTTCAGATTCTAGGTTTAGGATTCTAGATTACAGGACAGAGCCCACCATCATCATCATCAGTGTCTTAATGGTTGTGCCTCAGTGTTTGGAGCTCTCCTCCTTCCTCTCCATCACCTGCTTTCTGCAGCATTTCTTCCGAATTGCACTAAAATGTCTGTTGACTGACTGAATGTTATCAGAGTCAGCCAGCGTCTCTGTTAAATGAGTTTGGATATCAACAGAATAACTGTGTTGACTCAGCGCCTTGTTAAAAGAACAATACAGCGTATTTTAAAGGAGGGCAGAGCTAGAGGAGCCAGGAATACATTTCATTACCATTCTGTATTTATCAATTAGAAAAAGGAGCATTTATTTTCTGTTTCAGTTTATAATGAACTATTTATCATATTCTCATCCAAACACCACCAGAGAGAACAGGTGAACACCAACAACCAGACTGTAAACACTGGGCGGTTATTTATCTGCTTATCTCTTATTTCCTTATCACTCTCCCTTCAGGCTCATTGGTCAACCAATCAGCTGACATGTTCTCCAACGCCACATGCAACACCTCCACCAACGATTCAGCTTCCTGTTCTGCTGTGGACGAAGAAATGGGAACAGGAAGTCCATATAAGGCTCTGGAGATGTTTTTTATCGCCTTGGTTACAGGATCTCTGAGTTTTGTGACTGTCACAGGAAATATTTTGGTCATGCTGTCCATCAAAGTAAACCGCCACCTACAAACTGTCAACAACTATTTCTTATTTTCGCTGGCCTGTGCTGACCTGATCATCGGCGCCTTCAGCATGAATCTGTACACAGTCTACATCATCGTTGGCTACTGGCCCCTGGGGCCCGTGGTCTGCGACTTGTGGTTAGCGTTAGATTACGTCGTCTCAAACGCTTCAGTGATGAACTTGTTGATCATCAGCTTTGATCGCTACTTCTGCGTGACCAAACCCCTGACTTACCCGACGAGGAGGACGACCAAGATGGCAGGGTTAATGATCGCGGCGGCGTGGATCCTGTCCTTCATCCTGTGGGCTCCTGCCATCTTGTTCTGGCAGTTTATCGTCGGACAGCGAACAGTTCCACCTGGAGAGTGTTACATTCAGGTACTGTCACTAACTTTAATGACAGCAGGACATGAACATGTTTGCTGATTATTTGCTTCTGCTCTCCTAAACTCTGTCACTCAAAGGTTTTCTGTGGCTCAGCTGTTTCCATTTTACTAAGGATTAACTAATTTGGGGGTGTGGCCTCTGATCAACAGGTGGGTGAACCTCCTCACCTGGATCTGCTGCTGGCTCCTGATTGGCTGACTGTCTTTCTCTCTGTCTTCAGTTCCTGTCTAACCCCGCGGTGACATTTGGGACGGCGATAGCGGCTTTCTACCTTCCTGTTATTATCATGACAGTCCTGTACATCCACATCTCCCTGGCCTCCAGGAGCAGAGTCTCCAAACACAAACCAGAGAAGAAAGAGAAGAAGGGAATAAAGTAAGAGTGTATGATCACGGGATAGTTTAATCGAACAGATCTGAACCATTCTGTTGTTACTGTTTTTTTTTTCAGAACTCCCAGCTTGATGAAGAGTCACCTGATAAAGCAAAACAACAACAATGAGACCAGCCCTCAGGCGAGTCCCCGGTCCACTCCCAAACTCAGCCTCGACTCCACCACGACTGCACTGGAGGCTGTGAAGAACGGCAGGGTGGAGGAACCAAAACCAGCTCAGCCTCAGACTCTGGCGCAGCCCAGTCCTGCGCTCACACAGGTGCGACCTCATTCAGCATCAGCTCACACCAGCTCAGATCAGCATGACAACTTCAGCCACTCATATCTGTCTGTATGTATCTAGGAGGAGAAAGAGAGCTCCAACGATTCGTCCACAGCTTTCATTCCCCCGACAGAACCAAAGGACAACACCAATAACAAAGTGGTTTCTGAGGTTGGATTTCTGCAGCTGTCTGCAAATCAGAAGCTCATGTTCAGCTTTTACAGAACTTTTTCTCATGAACCTGTCTTGGTTTTCTTTCAGGAAGCAAAAAATCCCAGCCCAGTTGCCACGACCACAGACAATCCTGCCATGTCCAAGATCAACGCATCCTCGAGGTGGTCTAAGATCAAGATTGTGACGAAGCAGGCCGGAGATGAATGCATCACAGCCATTGAGATCGTCCCGCCTGTGGAGGGAGCTGAGAGGCATTCGATCCCCATCAGTCGTCCAAGAACTGTGGCTAGAAAGTTTGCCAGCATCGCAAGAAGCCAAGTGAAGAGGAAAAGACAGATGGCTGCCAGAGAGAAGAAGGTCTGTAGCTGCAGATGTAGTTGCTGTAGCTGGCTTTGAAAAAAACTGGAGGGAGAGGTGGTTGGGTCTGTTTGTGCTGATTTCAGCAGGTTTCCCTGCTGGGCTGGGCTAACCCCACACCAATATCCCACCTGAGTCCCTCCTCACCTCAGCTGGAGGATTTGTAGCCTTTAATATTCACCTCCTTTTGAACAGGATGTGCTGACCCCTTCTCTTTTCAACAGGTGACCAAGACCATCTTTGCCATCCTGCTAGCTTTCATCATCACGTGGACGCCGTACAACGTCATGGTGCTAATCTCAACCTTCTGCCAGTCCTGCGTCCCCGACACTGTGTGGGCCATCGGCTACTGGCTTTGTTACGTCAACTCCACCATCAACCCAGCTTGTTACGCACTCTGCAACGCCACGTTCAAGAAGACGTTCAAGAACCTGCTGTTGTGCCAGTATAAGAATATAGGCACCAGATGAGGTGGAAGGAGAGGATGGAGGGTGGGATGGATGGGGGAAAACCAAGGCAAGAGGAAGGGGGAGGAAATAATTGTTAAGGGCGAGTTAAAGAGAGGCGAGATGTTGTTATCCAATTGGTACAAACAGACTCAGAGACAAGTGCCAACTAATCCCACTGAGCAGAAACAGATTGGGAACTTCAGCGGTGGAACAGGCTTTATGGGAGACAGCCAGATGGATAACTGATGGATGATGGAGCTGTGGTTACATTAGTCCTCCCTCAACTTCACTATAACATTAAACCAATTATGTGGCTTCTGCAACTGCTTCCAACACTCATTAGAGCAACAGCTTCATTATGTGGTGAAAAAAACATCCACAGAAAGAAGAAGCTGCAACATGGTCAGTTTAACTAGAGTTTCTTTTTGCAGCTTGCTATTTTCATTCAGTTTTTAAACTACCAATATGAAATGTGAGGGACAATCAACACATAAAACAGGAGTTAATGATGACTGAAATGAAAAAGATGTACATATCAGAGGTGTCATGGAAACACAGAGGTTAAAGGTCATTCAAAGCGTTAGTTAGCACATGAAAACATGATCCAGGAAGTTGGTTGTTCTGGTGATTTCGAGCTGCAGACCCGGATTGACTGAACAGGCTGGCAGCAGTTTGACACTGAGCCACTGACCAATCAGAGACAGCCAGAGGGCTGACCCCAGCTGTCCCCTTTCAAAGACCACACCAAGGACCACGGACCATCTCAATTTGTACCAGAAGAATGATCAGTCGAGGTCGAAAGAGGCTAATAAAAACGTTGATGAGAAGTAAAGGTCACGAAACGAACCGTCATCTTTTGGTCGAGATATTTATTGAATTTTGAGCCAAAAACATTCTCATGAATAATTAAGAGACTGCGTTTCCCCTGTTGAGCTTTTGCTCCTGGGGAACACACTGTTTTCTGTTAAAATAGTCAAAGTGATGCAGACAAATCCTAAATGCATCTGCAACGTGCACTTTACTGAGAGCTGGCAGGATCTGGATGGTCTGATGGATTCGCTCTGCCCGTCTGTTCAGGTCTTCTTTTATTCTGGACCGGGTCTGGTCAGTTTATTTGTATTGAGGTGTATTCATTTAGGAATCTACAGCTTCAATACTGTGAAGACCACTTTTTCTATTTTGGTCATTCGAGACCATCGGATCCATCCAAACGAACACTCTGCTCACTGCTCATGCGTCTTTCACCAGATTCAAAGACTGTGAATAACAGCTGTTCAGGGGCAGCAGTGTGCTGAGGCAGGGAGGGAAAGAAGAAAATGGAGGACAGGTAGACAGACGGAAATGGAAAGTAGGACACGGTGGAAGGAGACTCATGTTGGAGATAAAGTCAGACAGACTCTGATTCATTCACTCGTTCACGACAGGGTTTGGTTCAGGTTTCTGAGGGCCGGCTCCCCACACTCATCTCATCCTGTTCCAGAGGGAAAACTTCGTCAGCCAAAGTGCGAACAAATCTTCTGTGACTCAGCAGGATTCAGCTGCTTTCTGCTCATAATGTGACTGTGTCGGCTTAGTGTGGATCAGGATCCTGTCAAGGCCGAGTCAAGCACTAGAGCTCCCAGAGGAAAGAGAGAAGGGGCAGAGGAACCCTGACATCGGGGCAAACACCCGCTGAGCACGTTCTTAGAACACTGAGGTGGAAGCAGATCCAGTTAAGGAGGTTCAGTTTAAGATAACAAATGTCATCATTTCAATTCAGATCCATCAGACCAGGTCTTCCACTGCCTTACCTAAACACCTGCTGACACCTGATTGGCTGACAGGTCAACACCAATAAGTAGCTGTTCCACATAAATGGACTTCAGAAATATGGCCCCGTGTGTTTTTATGTAATCTAGAGACAAAGTAAAGAAAGTAGTTCCACACGCCTGTGGTACAGTTTGTCAATCACACAGTAGCCCCACCACCTCATCAATTTTCCTCTAAATCATTTTAAAAAATTAACATCATGTTGTATTTCAGACTGAGACCATAAACTGATCAGGAAAATGTTTACTGAGGAGGAGGAGGAGGGACATTTTCCCATAGACTTCAATGCAACAGATAAAATACAAATCCAGAGTCCAGATCTGTCTGTGTATTTTGCACTGTGATGGTGATGATGAAGTATTATCTGGTAACTATATTCCAATCACAGAATATATTTCCCAGATTAGAACAATCATGAGCTCCTCCAGCTGTGTCACATCTGGAGGAGCCGTCATAGTTTCCACAACATTCCATTTAATTTGGCATGATAAACCACTGTAATGTGAAATAAGGGAGAAAGCCGTCACTGCATCACTGTAAATACACAACACAACAATTACTGACAGGATCATTCCTGCCTTGTCTCAGTTCAACAACTTCCACTCCTCATATGTATCTGGCCGCCATCTTGGCGATGCAACTTAAGTGGCGGATTTAAGTTCCTGATTTGAGACACAGCAGAAATCTCCACCTCTTTATGAGATATATTTCCCTCCCTGTGTATAGAGCATGAACTTTATAGTGATCTGAAGACATTGTGTGAATTGTGGTCTTATTTTGTCAGAATATTAATATCAAGTGACAAAACAAAAATATTTCCACCATGTTGAAGAGAAACCAATTTTTTATGTGGTGATGACGTTTTGTATAGGAGGATGGAAACTTAAAAACACAAACTAAAGGAGACACTGACAAAACGTCCTCGCAGTGTTTCCTTTACGTAGGTGACCATCTGTACGTGTTCTGTATGCTAAATATTTAAACTGCATCCAAACCAGAACAGGGTTCCCAACAGGACGCTCACAGGATGCTAACAGCAGGACTCTTTAAAGGGTAAATCAACACTAAATGTTGATTTGATTACATTTTCTACTCATGTTTGGCGCAAATTGATGTTAAAGCTCTGAAGTGATTTTGCTTCTTCCAGTTGTTTCCTCAGCATCACATTTATCTTTGCTTTATTTCGGGTTCTTACATCATATGTGTTATTTCAAAGCCTCAATTTCTAAACAGAAACAAAGACAAACCCTTGAAGGAGATGACGCGCTTTAAAGGACTTTGAAGGGGAAAGATGAAAACTTTGAGGCAGAATCTGGTAGACTCGCAGGGTTTACATATTCAGTGAGCATCCTCACGTCCCTGTGGAGGTAAAACATGTAGGTCCACCAGGACACGAGTCTGGTGGACCATCAGTCTGCAGCAGTGAACCGAGCAGACCCTGACGGCTTCATGTGTGCTCAGACTGGTCACAGTTCAACGGGACCTCTGACTTTCAATGTCGTCTTCATCCTATAGTTAACTCTGCAAGACTCCTTTGGTCGTAAGGATATCTTCAAAATGAACCACATTCAGTAAGAGGATCTCAGCCTTTTCAAAAATCTGTTGTAATTAGATGATATGCTTTTTGAATCAGCTGATTTCGTCTTTAATTAACTGATTTGCTGTTTAAATCATCCGATTTTGTCTTTAAATGTGCTGACTTCCTCTTTAATCACTGAGCCTTGCTTGTGCTTCCTGTGGCAGCTCCTGGGAAAACCCTGATGTTCTTTTTGTCTGTAAAATGGTTGATGGCTGTTTGTATTTTCTGTTTCATGTAAATTGTAGACGCGTTGTTTTTGAGCATAGATCATGGCCTGGACCAGTGCACAGCTCATTTTACTTTTTAAATGCAATGTATGACGATATATCAGAGCAACTTGTGTTAACACAAAACTGTGAAGCTAATAAAACAGCTGCTGTTGGGCGCTCATGTCCTGTGTGAAACATTATTCAGGTCTAAATCACATAAACACGCTGACCGGAGTGACGTCCGGCTGTTGGGCCTCGCTCGTCTTTAATCTCGTTATGCAGGCAGCCACGTCGCAGCGTAACCATGGCGACCGCAGGAGAAACCCCACATATCATTTACTGGATTGCAGTGAAATGGAACAGAGAGATGAGGAATCAAGAGCTGACCCAGTTGGTTCAGAGTCAGAGAATATTATGCATTCACTTCACTGGCCAGATGCCTTCACTCCGCTCCGTTACTGTTACACCTTCAGGTCCAACACCTGACTCAGTCCACTCCGACAATAAAGTGGAGAGGGGGCATGTTGCCATGATAAAGACACGTCTCTTTCTCACAGTCATCAGAGCAATGTATGCAGATCAGTCCACTGTGCGCACCGTGGTGTTCTCCAGCAGACTCTTCCACTGTCAATAATATTTATCTGCAGCAGCTTAGCGATAACAAAACACAGAATGTGCAGCTTGTTTGTTTAAAGTTGCTGATTTTTCATCCGGTCGGACTTCAATACAGTCAAAGCAGTAGAGTGCTGGCCATTAGACAGAAAGCAGCTTTCAGGCCCTTTTCACCATCATCATCATCATCATCATCATCATCACTGTGAGATTTTTAGATTTCCTTTCCTTTATCGTCCTCCTGACAGCGACATCACTTCCTGCTTCAATTCTGACATTATTTATGTGATGTCACAGCACGCCTCTGACAGATGTTAGCATTTCATGTGGGGAACATTTTTGAATCTCTTGTTTGACATTTAGCAAATGAGCCTTTCCACAAATGGAGCAGGACAGAATAATCTCATTAGGGCGATTTAGAGGTATTGATTATGCAACGGCTCAAATCTCATGAACACACACTTGATGAAGTTCAGTGAGTCTGACTGGAATCATCTGAACAAACAAGAACAAAGTCCCTGTAAAGTTACTTTTACTATGAAAAGGGCCTACAACTAAAAGGAGGTTCACATCAGACTATTTCTTTTCAGACGACGTGTCATCGAGCTGAAGAGTGAAAGGAACAGCTGGATTTGTTTCTAAAGAGGAACGACTCACTCATCCTGTCTTTGCTACCAGTCAACAAACGATAACAACAAACAATTCAAGAGGCATAAATCAATGGCACTGATGGCGACTCTGTTTTAAACGTAAAGTAAAAACCAAATCATGAAAAACGTATCAACTCAATGACCCAGCTCTGAAAAGATTAGATATTCCTTCATTAGTCCCTCAGTGATTAAATCTGCACATCCAGTTGAAATCCTGAGCATGAACTCACCTGTGTGCTGATGACCTGAGGACAGCCGCTCCGTCACCTCTGGATCCACTCCACGTCCCTCCAGCTCTGAGCGATCATCCATCATGCTGCAGATGACAAACAGAACCCCCCCAGAAACCAAAGACAGGGTGCTGAGTGAGGCTCCTAGATTTATTAACCAGTTAAACATCCAGCACACAGCTCAGAAACACACTAGTCTTTGTTTTCACTCACTTTTGTTTGCTCTCATCTAAACTTGGTGTGAAATGTACAGCAGAAGCTCATTAAATCTTTAACAAGGTCCTGCTCATTAGCAAATGAGATAAAATGTCCTTTGGGTTGGTGGATTAGTCTGAGACCTGCCAGGCTTCCTCTGGGTCACCGTTGAACAGCGTCCTGTCCCAGGAGGTTCTCATTTTCCTTTGTACTGTTCCCATATCCTCCTTATTTCCAACGGCCTGAAACAGACGTTTTTACCCAGAATTCATTGGTGCAGAAATGGGTGCTAATGAGTTTATAGTCTTAGTCTTCAATACAACATGACGTTCCTTTTTTTAATGAGGAAAACGGGCCAGAAAACAGAAGGTGGATTTAAGATGGCGGTGATGTCGTCCATGTTTATTGACAGTGGTTCCATGTGGTTGGCTCCACTGGGTGGATTTCAGCTCCATTATTAAGGAGCTCTGGTTTCTGATTCCAGCTCTTTTAATCTGATGCTGCTGTCATGAATGAAGATGAGTAAAGTCAGTCCAAGAATGAAACGTCTCCGTTCCCCGTGTGTGGTGCTGCATCTGATTTCATTACTCTTATTGGGGGTGTGTATAAAAAAAAAAAAAAGCTGACACACGTCTCAGCAGTTGTTTGAAAGTAATTGTCTGACACACACAGGAGATTTGTGTTGTGATCTTGTCACTTTGATCTGGTGACCTGATTTGTCGTGTACATCACAAACACATTCAGGCTGTTGCACACACACACGGCCGGTGTGTCACTGTGGCTTTGATGTAGGTTGGAGAAGCTTTCATCAATAAATAAGCAGCTCCCTGCAGCTGATATATTTCAGTTTCTGACTTGCATGTGGTTGAAGATGTGCACATGTAGACGCTGATGTTTGTGAAAGTTCACTGTTCATCTTCATCATGTGTCAGCGTCAGTCTGATCCTCTTTCCTCTTTCTTCAGTCTCACTTTTTCAGTTCTTTCCTCCGCCTGGAGCCACGAGATTAAGTCCCAGCTTTAATTACAATGCAATGAGTCCAAGTATGAAGCTATTTCAGTGAAATAAACGTTGTCCTGTGGAGAAATTGATTGTTTTAATGATATTGAATTAGCCCTCTGTGGATTGTAAAGCTTCTATGGGCAGAATGATGAAGAATAAACATAAATAACTAACACTCATCATGTTGTGTTGCAGACTGTAAACTAGGAAGAACTAAACTAAAGACTGAGACCAGGAACTTTAAAATCCACTGAGCTAACGTTAGCATGCTAACGATAACTTCCGGTGGACCGCGTTACCTGAAACCACCAGATCCGGGTCCAGGTGCAGGTCCAGGTCCAGGTCCGGGTCCGGGTCCAGGTCCAGGTCCGGGTCCCTCCGGTTCTTCGGACTCCTCCAGGAGGACTCAACCTTTTCCCGGTTACTGTTCGGACTCGTGTCCGAACGATCATGACGTAGAGCGGTCAACTAGCCAATCAGAGGCCGAGGCCCGGACCTGGATTCGGACCTGGTCCTGGTTCACAGGAACCAGTTCAGTGGATCTGTCTGAGTCTGGTTTTATTGAAATAAGACAAGAGGCCAAGAGACAAAGTCTGTCTTCGGTTTAATAAAAAGAGAGGAGACAGAGACGGACTGATGTGGACTTCCTGTCTGTGGTTCTACAGGATCCGATCTGTGGTCCGGTGACGGGGGACAGATCTTGTAGTGTTCGTCCCGGCTGAGGACTCTGTGTGGGGACCAGGCTCTGATCCTGGAGAGTCCAGCTCTGGAGGACTCTGCTGGGCCCAGAGTCCCCTCTACTCCCTGAGTCCACCGGCCCTCACCTTCCCCCTCCTCCCCTGGACCTGAGACACAGACACCGTCAGAGAGGACAGAACCAACCCCTCCTCACCGGTCCCCCCCCCCGTCCCTGTCCCACCTTTGGTTTCCGTGGTTTCCGTGGTTTCCAGGAGCAGGGTTTGAAGACAGTGATGTCGGTCTGACACTCAGCGTTGAACAGAGCCCTCTTCAGGGTCCCTGTTCTGGTCCGTTTGTTTGTGCTTGGATCACAAGGCCCCCAGCTGCCAAACCGATACTTACAGTCCGCTGAAAGAGACCATCTTCATCATTAATATCACCATCATCATCATCATCTTCATCACCATCATCATCATTATCATCTTCATCACCATCATCATCATTATCATCTTCATCACCATCATCATTAATATCACCATCATCATCATTATCATCTTCATCACCATCATCATTAATATCATCACCATCATCATCATCATTAATATCATCACCATCATCATCATTATCATCTTCATCATTAATATCACCATCATCATCATCATCTTCATCACCATCATCATCATCATCATCATCTTCATCATTAATATCATCACCATCATCATCATCTTCATCATTAATATCACCATCATCATCATCATCATCATCATCATCTTCATCATTAATATCATCACCATCATCATCATCTTCATTAATATCATCACCATCATCATCTTCATCACCATCATCACCATCATCATCACCATCTTCATCACCATCATCATCACCACCATCATCATCATCTTCATCACCATCATCACCATCATCATCACCATCTTCATCACCATCATCACCTTCATCACCTTCATCATCATGTTTTACCTCCAAAGTCTCTCTTCCAGTTACAGGGGACTTTACAGTTCATCTTCCTGGTCTGCTGGTCACATGACCCCTCTCTGAATCCTGGCCCACAGTCTCTGTTGCTAGGCACACAGTTGCCATAGCGCCAGTTAGTGCATTCTGACCCGGCCTGGGGGGGGTTGTGTTTCTCTGTGAGGATGAAGAACACAGACGAATGATTTTAGACACATTGGGGTCAGTGACATCATTAATGACATCACTGATCTTACAGTGTTTCCTACAGTCCGTAGTTTTTTTCTGTGAAAACAGGAAGTGGTCCTACCTTTCTTGTTTTTCCCAGCAGTCACAGTGTGGACGGCGAAGACGGTGACCAACAACAGCAACAACACAAACTTCATCCTGTTCAAACACAGCATGGGAGAAAATCCACATTACAAAGGTTCACAAGAGCTGACCTCTGACCCCGGGGCCAGGTCACCTGAGGTCATTATCTACCAACACCCCCACTCCACTAACAACCCGACCGGGGACTCACTGGAAACACATCCCATGATTCACTGCAGCAGTAACACCATCAACAATTAAATACAGAACCTTAAACCTTCATCTGTCAGCATCAGGGCCGACTGCATTGAAGTCTATGGGAAAGTGTCCTTCCATCTCTATGAGTTTAGGGACTCTCCAAAAAAACGTGATGCTGTTTAGACTTCCTCCGGTACTCAGACTCGAGCTGCTGTTTCATCCACCAGGCTGTCCTGAAGCTGCTGCTCTAATAACCTGTCCAGGGACGGAGGCTCTGCAGCAGCTTCCCATGAGGATCCAAAATTATCCACGTTCAAAACCACCATCTTCACATTTCACCAGGCGATGGAGAGAAGGATTAAAATACAATTAAAGTATTATTATTATTGTTAGGCTTCATTTTTGGAAACAAGAAGCTCTCTGCTGTTCCTTTTGGAGTAAAGGTCAGAGGTCAACATTAATGATTCCAGCCAGTGTTGTTACACGACCTCAGCTCTGTTTAAGGTCAAAGGTCCTGGTCCTGGTTCTGGGTGTTTGGTTTCTAAATGAATGGAAGGTGGAGCAGGTTCAGTGTGACGACACAGTGAACCCTTTCTGAGCTAAACCAGACCTGACCTGAAACATGAGCCAGTTAAATGATGGTGCAGGAGCAGGCTTCAACTTGTGAGTTAAACGCTGAGTAAATAACCGAAGATGGCTCGTTGCTGCTTGTTTAATCCTCGGACTCAGTCTGAAGATGAAATATAATAATGAGGGACTGGATTTAAGGAAAGCTGCTGCTGTTTGTGGGCCAGATGGTCCCTGGTCTGACAGAAAAACCCTCAACTCCCTGAAGAGACTTTCTTCTCTCTGCTCTAAATATCTGAGGAAGCCTCCGGGTCCATCTGTCATGAAACACAACAGGACAAAGTAAAACCTCACAACATCCGTCCTTAGACCACTTTAAGAAAGGCCCCCCCCAGGTCAGGATGGTACGAGCCGTTATTTCCACTGCAATAAGTGTGTCAGCGAGGAAAAAATGCTTCTGCAGGGATGGAACACTTTCACTGAAATCCCCCCAAAATAATTTACTGTTTGATTTCATGTGAAAAAGACAGACCAAGAATCAGTGTGTGTTTGTGTGCGTTTGTGCACGTTCACTCTGTAAAGCAGTTGAGCGGAAAATGTCTTTTTAATGTGTTTGTTTTACCTACAAAATGGACCAGACGCACACAAACACACACAAACAAACAAACACACACACTTTCTTTGCTCTCACTATTTTCAGTTTTATTGCAACACCAACAGTCCTGAAGAAGCTGTTCATTAATTGATCACAAATCAATCCATGATTGAGGTCAGATTCAGCCATGAGCCGACACTTCCTGCGGCTTTCACATTAAAAGCATCCCAGAAAGTGATGGATTATGACAGACTTTTAATGTGAAATTTTAGTCAGTGATGTAGAAACAAAACAACCTGATTTGGTGGAAGTTTTAACATTTTAAAATATGAAAACTTTGTCCTTGTCAGACTCACAACAACAGTAAATCTGTGACTAAACATCCAAACTCAGGACGCACAGACACACACACAAAACTGTTTAAGTTAGCAGGAAGGAAAAAGACATTTCTACCATCTTTAATGAACTAAAGCATCAAACACAGGCAGTCAGAGTCTTTACATCTGATTGTGAAAACACAGGGATCAGTGTTTCCAGAATAAAAGTCCTTCAGGAAACTTTGTGCTTTGAAGCTTTTGTGTGAGTTAAAGCTCAAAAAACAGAAAAACAGCGAACAGCACTTACTTGTTGAGCAGGCAGTCGAGTTGGTGGAGTCGCAGCACAAGTTTCCTGCAGCTCTGCTTTTGTCTCCAAAACCAGTTCAGTCTGGTTGAATTAGCCCCATTCACCCCCACACCCCACAACACTGTCAACACACACACACACACACACAGACACACACACACAGTAGCTACAGGTCTTCACTGCTGCTTCATTCACACTTTAACTTTACTTACAGTTTGTATCTGGTGTTTTTATTGATCCACAGATAACACTCACCTCTCTTCCTCCCCCCTGCAGGGAGAATCCCCCCTTTTTAGCTCGTGTCGTTTCCTTTGATCCTTGTGAATCTCGTCATATCAGTAAAGACTCAATCTCCTTTCATCTCCCAGCCGAGATCTGTTGTTGAGACCAAAGACAAAGAGACGGAGGCAGAAAAACCAGCTGAATCGATGACGTGGACGTCAAGTTCAGCTGATTTAAAGCGATGAAAATACAAACGTGACCCTGAAGCTCCTGGACTGACTCAACCTGAGCTGAAAGTTCACAGATTTTCATCTTCACATTTTCAGTTTTGTGTCCAACTAGAGATCAAAGAGACAAAAAGTTGATCTGAACTCACTGCTTCAATATTCATTAAGGAGACGAAGCAGCTGGTGAGACGGTTTCTTCTTCATCCTCAGTCCATCCATCACCGACGTCTGACCCCTGACCCCTGACCCTCGACCCCGGATGTGCTCTGATGCTCCTGAATCCCTGAAGTGAGGGATTGCAGAGCCTCAAAAGACCAGCAGAGTCCAGCTCCAACAGAGCCAGTCCCTAAAGACGTCACAGAACACAGATCAGGACCATCAGGACCGTCAGGACCACCAGGACCATCAGGACCGGCAACACCACCTGGACCATCAGGACCATCAGCACCACCTGGACCACCAGGATCATCAACACCACCTGGACCACCAGGATCATCAACACCACCAGGACCATCAGGACCATCAGGACCACCGGGGCCACGAGGACCGTCAACACCACCTGGACCATCAGGACCGTCAACACCACCTGGACCATCAGGACCATCAGCACCACCTGGACCACCAGGATCATCAACACCACCTGGACCACCAGGACCATCAGGACCGTCGGGACCATCAGGACCACCGGGGCCACGAGGACCGTCAACACCACCTGGACCATCAGGACCATCAGCACCACCTGGACCACCAGGATCATCAACACCACCAGGACCATCAGGACCGTCGGGACCATCAGGACCACCGGGGCCACCAGGACCGTCAACACCACCTGGACCATCAGGACCATCGGGACCGTCAGGACCGTCAGGACCATCGGGACCATCAGGACCGGCAACACCACCTGGACCGTCGGGACCATCAGCACCACCTGGACCATCAGGACCATCAGCACCACCTGGACCACCAGGATCATCAACACCACCAGGACCATCAGGACCGTCGGGACCATCAGGACCACTGGGGCCACCAGGACTGTCAACACCACCTGGACCATCAGGACCATCAGCACCACCTGGACCATCATCCTGCAACTAACTCCACCTGGACCTCCATCACCACCTGGCAGCCATCTTGGATCAGCTTGAGACAAAACATTCACCTTCACTCGGTTTCGGCGAGGTGAATTGTTATTCCTGAGCTGCCTTCAGGGTCTAATTATGAGGGAGGAAATGTCAGCGTTATGTATTTGACCCCCCCTAAACACAAATCGATTGCAGTGACTGACGGAGCTCAGCGACGGCGAGCGCCTGTTGTTACGGTGACATTTTACAACACAATCTGAAGAGAGAGAGCTCCATTCAAACAGTGATCAATATATCTGATCAGCAACAAGCAGCTGATTTATCATCCTGAGAGAAAGAATCACATCCCAGCATGAACTCCACTGAATGTCTAGTGTGGGCAGTGGTGTTGAAGTCTATGGGAAAATGTCCCTCCTCCTCCTCAGAAAACGTTTTCCTGATGAGTTTATGGTCTCAGTCCGAAACATAACATAATGTTTATTTTTTTAAAAGAAGCTCCATTTAGAGGGGAGGGGTTAGGGGGCGGGGCTACCGTGTGATTGATGGACTGAACCACCCAATCAGGTCAGCTTCCGCCTTCTCCTCCCAACAAGGTTTCTTCTGGTTTTAAAAAGAAACCCAAAATAGCCGACAGAGAAACTGTAGGTAGGAACAAAATGAAAACCACATGTGAAGAAGGGAAACTGAGCACAGACAGAACACACAAAGAGCAGAGGAGGACTAGGACAGGAAACAGGAAGTAAGTGTAGTAAGTGACACACAAGGACAGCTAAAACACAAGTCAGTGAATTCCTATCTGAGATTCATATCAGTGGTAACAAATTCAGAGGTGGTGCTTCATTTATTATCTTCACATTGATCTCAAAAATAAACGATACAAATATTGAAAACTTAAAAAGAAGAAGTACAAAACTGAAAGTGTGTCACAAACATGAGTCTCAGAATCTGCTCTGGTCTTCTTTGGTCACATAAACTGATTTTCCTTTCAGATCTGAGTGTGTGTCCAGCTGAGGTCCCGCCCTCCAATCCTTGCGTTCTTGCTGTGACGATGTTTGTGTGTGTGTGTGTGTGTGTGTGGGTGTGTTAGCTGTTTGTTTAAAAGTTAGTTTGGCACAACAAAATATATTCTAACAGTTTCAAAAAGAATTTTAATCGAACATGATTGTGTATGTGATGTAACGTCACATCCTGAGACACGTTGAGACTCTAACTACAGTGAGAACATACTCATTAATCCTTGATGAAGACGGTCGTGGTCCCCAGAAAATGAACCCTGATGCTTTTTGAAGTGAACACATTTATCTCTTCCAAAAGGAAAACTGTAGCTTTCCTAAAGATCTGTTAGCTTCTTCAGGACTGTTAGCCTTGTTGGAATCGAGAGGTTTTTAAGGCCTGTTTTTTTAACAGTGAGACAAACATTTTGTGTTTCAGTTTGAATCTGAGATGAAATGTCTGTTTCCTTAACCCACAGATTTAATAATTGACCTCATCCCCATCATCATCATCATCATCGTTGTCAGCCTAATCACCGCCATGAGTCCAGGTCCCAGCATCACTGAGCTGCTGTCAGTCCACCAGCTTCCTCACTCAGTCAGACGGCCGTCTCTTGGTCCTCCCTCTGGATCATCTGGTAGTGCTGCCTGTTCTCTAGATACGCTGCCAGCTCGGCATCCTGAGCCCTCTCCGCTCTGTTCTTCGGGGTGTCACCCTGATGGAGACAAGGTCAGAGTTAGAGCTCAGCAGATACCGGGCCTTCAGAGGCCTCGTCAGCCCGATCCATCAACAGGATGCCTTGGCTGGGGACCAAAATGAGATCGAACCAACCAGCTTTACTGTAAAAAAATAGTGTTGTCAAGGCAACAGGATGGTCATCAGTGGATCATTGACCACTTTTTAGATTTTAATGACCAAATACTGACGGCAACAAACTTAATCACTCAATCTGTCTGAGTGTGTCTAGGTGAGAAAACAATGAAAAAATATCTAAAATATAAAATTAATTACTAAATAAACAAAAATAGAATATTGGAGAACAATAGAACTAAATTTTACTCATGCAAATATAAATAATAGTTATAATAGTTATTGTGAGAAATAGAAATAGTAATAGTAAAAAATAGTAAAAATAGAGTAACAGTAAAAAAAATGGTGTAGAGGAAACAAAATGACAAATAAATAAATGAGGAGAAAATGCCATTTAAAGTCAGATTATAAATGTCTTGAATTTGCTTTTAAAAATAACACAGACGAGTCACTGTTCTCTTTCCATGACCATGAAGATCATTTCTCTACTTTTTTAAATGCTTTTTCACTTCTGATGTTTTATGTGATCCAGCTGCTGCTGGTCTGGAGAACAAACTTCATTACAAAGTTGGTTCCAACATGGATCACTTTTAATTGCTGGTTCTGGTCCTGCTGTCTCGTTCACCGAGGCGGGACACAGTCTGACAGTCAGCAGTATCTCCAGTGAACTGGGAGGACTGGGCCGGGTTTAATTTGTCAAACTGATAAAACCACAAACAATCAGATGTCAAATGAGAAACAACAAGTGTCCAACACAAAAACACAACATCTAAGTGTGTTTATGGGGAAGAGGCCACTGCCTCATTTCCACATTTTAAAACAGACTCTAATTAGTTGAATCCAGTGTGTGTGTTTGGAAACACTCCCAGAAAGGGGGATAAAGGGATGAATAGGGAGGAAGCTGAGCTTTATTTAAGGACCAGTAACACAACACAACTGGTGCTACAGCCTCCAGTTTACACCATACACACACACACTAACACACACCCACGCACACATGTGCACATACACACACACACGGTCAGTCAGTCAGTCCTTTATAGTCAATGTCAAACCTCATTCTTTTGTCTCTGTCTCCTCCTCCCTCTGTATCTAGGTCACTGCTGAGTCCAGACAGTGAGGAGCTTTTCTACATGGCTGAAACCTCCATGGAAAACACACACACACACACACAGACACACACACTACACACACTGCAGCAGAGTCTTCGATGGCCATGGTGATGATGATGTTGTGTGTTTGTCACATACAGGAGGTAAACAAACACTCACCTGCAGGTCAGTTTTCATCAGCGATGCTCCGGCCTCCACCAGGTAGTGACAGATGGTCCTGTGGCACAAAGACGCCGCGCGGTGAAGAACCGTCTCCCCGCTGGTCCAGAGAGAGAGAGAGAGAGAGACCATCAGACAGAAGCCTGGCTTGTCCTCAGGGGGTCCATCTCCTGTGATGATCAGACTCCACCGCCTCAGTTTGCCTTATGTTTATTCTCTTTATTGTGCGGTTGGTGTTGTGAAGTCCAGCCCAGAGACAGACCAGGACTCAGGGGACCAGAATCAAAGACCCAGACCTGTACTTACTGCAGTTTTTCTGTGATGTCCAGCAGGTCGCTTGGAGCTGGACAGGAGAGAGAAGGAGTCAAACATCTGTCAACATCCATCTATTTCAATTAAACATCCATCTGTTTTCAAACTTTAAGTCATTAGCTCAGACTGTTAGGAGGTAAATTCATGATGGGTGCTGGGTTGCTACGGTTACCGTTGTCCAGAATGTAGCGGACCATCTCTTTGCTCCCCGAACTGACAGCATGGTGCAACAAGCTGCAGTCTGATTGGTCCAGAGCGGTGAGGTCTGCCCCCTTCAGGTGCAGCTCCTGCAGCTTTACAGTCACACAGGTGTTTTATTAATAAACAGTCTTTGACCTCCGACCTTTGACCTGGCTCTACTTCCAGATGTTGAGGGTGCTCACCTTCTTCAAGTCTTTGCTCTTCACACACTCGATCAACATCTCTGAGAGAGAGAGAGAGAGAGAGAGGCGGTTAGTGGGCAGAGGTCGCATACACGCCTGTTGTCATGGAAACAACCGTGGTTTGGCTGAAGTTTTTATGACTGACGCATAAATCAATGGGAAGTGGGATCAGTTTTTATCAACACAATCGCTTGTTTTCACTCCAACGTGTTTTGTTTAATGAGTTTCATTTATTCATTTTTCTTATCATGGTGTCAACTGATAATTATTGTCTGGATGATGAAGAGCAGCACACACACACACAGCCAGCCAAAGGCAGATGGTGTGTGTCTTTATCTGCTAATGAGAGCTGCAACTATATATTTATATATATTTATATTAAAGTTTAGAGCTGTTTGTTTGCTCCATATTTCTGTTTTAATCCACTTACACATTTAACGCATCATGTGAGTCAGTGATCAGTTTATTAGGAACACCAGCTGAGGCTGAATCTGTGTTTTGTAGGTGCTGATACACCGGGGAGATTTTTTGGAGGAGGATGATGCTAAACATCTTCATCCCAGTGTCACACACACTCTGATGGTGTCAGTGACACAGGCTGTATGTTCAACTGCAGCAGCCGACTATGAGATGAATGTTTATTAGGGTGACCTCAATACTCACTCTCACTCCGTCTCCCTCTAAATAGTTGAGTCCTAATCCAGTTATGTTGGCCTTAGTGTGTGTGTGTGTGTGTGTGTGTGTGTGTGTGTGTGTGTGTGAGAGAGAGAGAGGGGGGACTTCAAAAACCTCTAAGAGCTTTTGTGGCTGCAAGACAAATCAAAAACAACACACACACCACAAAACCCAACACACACTGTGTATGTAGGAATTAAATGAATTTAGCCCAGGGAGGGAATTAAGCTAACCAGAGAAAATGAGAGAGGAGGGGCGGGGAAGAGGAGGAGGAAAAAAGAGAGGGGGAGGAAGAGGAGAGGAGAAGAGGGGGAGGGCAGAGAAAGGAGAGGAAAGAGGAGGGGAGAGGGAAAAGAGGTTTATAAACCAGGGGGCAGCTCATAGACCTGTCTCTTTCTGTCTCAGACTTAAATTAGGCACAACACACACAGAGCTCCCATCAGGGTCAGACAGGTTGACTGCATCAAACTGAGGAGTTCAATGGAGCAAGTGACATGTAGTGTGTGTGTGTGTGTGTGTCAGATGATGTGTGTCTGCTCTGAATCTAAATGATTTTGTGAATCATTTAGATTCTTCTCAAAACAATTTATGCAAAGTAATGAAAACAGATCGTCGATCCACTCGAGGGTTAACGGAGAATGAGCGAGGCCTCCGTCTGATCTGGACTCAGGACCAGGTCCATGCCTCAGGTGTGACTATTTCTTACTTTAGTATTTATCATTATTTGTTTATTTATTACAATGTCCCCGTAAGTGAAATTACAAAATAAGAGCGCGGTTGCAGCGATTTTAATCACAGACAGGCATCAAACACAAAACCTGCTGCCAGGCTAAGCGTCAACAAAGACGCACAACTGAACCAGATACATGGTCCCGGAGAGAACGACAACCACAGTGAGGCTGACAGCGAAGAGACACACAAACTGCCAGCATGTAAAGTAACTGAGGAGACAAGTGGAGAAAATGTGTCAGAGACGAAACCACAGAAGCTTTGTCTTTGTGTATCTTTGTGTGTCTTTGTATGTGTGTTACCTTTTTCTCTCTCTCTTTCTGTGTCACTCATCTTCTGGCTCTTTTCCTGTCTGGAGACACAAACACACAGAGGCGAATTCAGCGACACAACATCGTTCTACTGAGGCACAGACACACACTTATCTTCTTCACTTGAATTACAACACATACAACAAATATATGAAATCTATATTTAATAAACATCAGAACCTGGTCTGCCTGCTCTACATGGTCTACATTTTATGTTTTACAGCTTGTTAGTCAAACAAAGCTGAACTCTGAATTCACATGTGGAGACAGAAAGACTTTTATCTAAGTGGACATGTGACCTCAGACTCAGACACACACACACACACACACACACACACTGACTGGCCGACATGTTCTCATTTGTCAGTGATTTAATGAGCAGAAATGTCTTGACTCACACTGGCAAAGTTTTGGTCGTTAATGAATCAAAGTCTGAGCAGATTCCTATTTAACTTTGTACCGCAGAGTACAGGAGAACCACAGCAGAGGCAAAGATCCAGAAAACCAGAGGAGAGTCTGAGAAGAACTGGAGAACCGAGTAAAGAACCGCAGACACACACTACAAGCGAACAAGTGAACCACGGGGCATTTACTGACCTGAGTTTTGGTTTGAAATCAGCTGCAGTCGTGTTGGAACGATGGATACAACCGGCCCTGCAATAGTGAAGATCATGGAGAACCACAACGAGGAACATTTTCAGTTCAAAAGATAATCAGTTTCAAAGTTTTCCCTGACTGGACAGATTCCTAAAGTATAGGATAAGGAGAAAACATGAAGGAACAACTATTTTTAAAAGATGAAAATCTGAAATTGGACCTAAAGGAAAAGCCTAAGGAGCTTTGAGCAGCTTTATTAAAATCCCAGAGTCTTGTAGAACCAAAGCCTGACTGATCAGCACCTCATATTGATCCATCCTCAACATGTCAGTCTGAACATTTTGGACTGAAAATGAATGTCACTCCAGCAGAACTGCACAGATCCAGGAGCTCACAAATGATAAGAGCAATAAAAATGTAGGAGTCAGAAGCAGCCTCCATAATTTCAGCGGATTAAATTCACCCTGGCTGCTGCTCCCACTGCTGGAACAGCAAATTCCTCCATTAACTATTTAAAACCTTTTGATTCAATGCAAACGGACCTCAGGCCTTTTTCTAAATACTAACTAGCAAATATTTAAACTCTGTTTTGTAATTGTTGTTTACAGATGTGAGGGCTGTTTAATGTTGGTCCCACTGGATAAACAAGGTTTGATATTTACAAAAAATTTTATTGCACCTTATCAGCAGAGGTTAAATGAACATCTCTGTAGCTAACTGATGTTCTACCAGCTGCAGGCTGACAGCATGTATGGGCAGATGTATATTTACGTTTGGGGAACTGGAACTAATGATAGGATATAAGGAGGGACGAGTCAGAGAGCAAGAGCGTGAGAATCACTATCATACACCTGATCACTGGACTAATCAGTAGAAAAATAGGATTAATCAGAGGGCTAATAAGGCTAATTATAGAACAACTCTTAGGACTAATCCTAGGGCTAATAAAGAGCTGATTATGGGGCTAATGGGCCACATACAGGGCTAACGGAGCTCATCACAGGATGCAAAGGGTGACGTGCTCTGAAGTCATTTAAATCAACTGAAGCAGAAAAACACCACACAACTGGTCCTAGCTAAACATCACACCATTGTCATCCTAACTGTGTGTAATTCTGCCAGTTTTGTGTCACTTGTGTCTAATTTCTGCCAATAAACAGAAAGAAGGTAGACTAAATGGTTTGAACACATGAGATAACAGCTGAGGAAACACAGTGCAGAGCGTGACAGCGGAAGATCACACTCACCTGATGAGTTTGCTGGTCACAGGTGTTGTGCTGTGTGATAAAGCCTCGGCTGCAGAGCTGTCACTGTTCACACGCTGCCTCTGTGACGAGCTACAGCACAACAGAGAGGAAACAATCAGATCAAACTGCAACAGAGAGAGACAGAGACGGTTTACAACCAGGACTCAATGTTCCTGTCACGTAAAAGTCTGAATACAGAGAGATGTTCATCGGCTCAAATCAACGTGCCAAGATAAAATGCAGGTTGAAAACCTGAACAGCGTTTATTCAGTAGAACAATGTCAAAGACGTGAGCCAGCACCTGTGTGGGATCTCTGTCAGTCCCCTGATATGGTAAATTTGAATTGTTGCTTCATAAAGAATGAAAGAGCCTCAACAGTGAGATAATGAGGATGATTCGATGAAGAGGGATATTAATGTAGGACAAGCTGAAGGAAGAGCAGGAGGGAATTCAGTAAGAACCCCAACACCAGCTCCAGCTCCAGGATCTGAGCTGGATCCCCTGATGGATCGCGCCGATTCATAACTGCACACCATCTCATTTGTTTGGTTTCTTCACACCAAGCGTTCCACAAACCCTCTTCATTTCTACACAGTTTCAACTTCTCTGCAGTTTTCCACATAAACAACAGGAGGATGAACCGGTCCAATAATATCAGCAACAATTAGATTGGAACCGACTGATATGTGGATGTAATTCCTGCCACTTTGTAATTCAAACAGCAGCCGTTTTATGGTAAAGACTTTAATTTATGTAACTTAATATCAGCAATCTCCTGTAGAGCCAAAAGCTTCACTGAAGCGAAGGATGCTGAAATCAGGCTGTCTGTTGGTAATCTGAACATCTCCTCTGTAAATTCAGTGAAAGGCAAACCCTCCCCATGCATCATCACAGGAAAATGCTCTGTCTCATTTTTTCTTATTATTATCCATCTTCCACGTTAGACACAGTCATTTGATCTGCTTTTATTGTAGTTTCTTCCATTTATTTGTTTACGGACTGATGAAGCACCAATATTAGTTTTTAATTTAAACTTTGTGAGATGAATTACCTCTCACCTTTCAGAGAAAAGGAAAACACTTCTTTATTTTGTCCTGTGACCTCTATAGAAACTACTGAAGCTCCTATTAATGTGTTTAATGCAGCTCCGAGCTCCTGAGGGACAAATACAGTCATTGAGTCTATCTCAACTCAAGTGTTTCCTGTTCAGGAGCTTTCAACTGCATCACATGGTCTTTCACTTTGTTGCCATGGAGGTGATGATGCAGTTTTTATTTTTGACCTCAAACCAGCGGACAATGTCAGAGTCGGGTTCCATAAATTTGTATCCTGAAATAAACCTCCGAGATTAAGCGACAAAATGTGTGTGTGTGTCAGTGTAAGTGAGTGAAGCTGTCATTTAAAAACAAAATGTTTTGTGTGTAGGTGTGTTTCAGTGTTTGTCAGAGACACAGGGGGAGAGAGAGGCAGAAGAGAGAGAGAGAGGTAATTATAGTGGGAGGAAAAACGTTCACCTCTGACTTTTGCGTGGGCTAACTGCTGTACTGTTTGTGTGTGCGTGTGTGTGTGTACAGTAGATCAGTGTGACTCTGGAGTGCGTTTGGTTTCTCTCCATCCATTATTTTTCTGACTCTGTCTTTCTCCTGAACCCATCTCTCCCTCTCTCTGCCCCTGCCTCTCAGCCTCATCTCTCCTCCTCATCTTCCCACTCGGTGCACTCAGCATTGCAAATCAGCCCGCCAACACACATGCATGCACACACACGTGCACACACACACACACACATGGAAACAGCCAAAGGGAAGTGTTACTAGGATCAGGAGGTTGAGTTGTTCTAACATTGTACCTGTTACTTTATTTATTCTGTTTTTACTGTTTCACATCAGCAGGAACATCATCCTCATCTTCATCCCCATTCTCATCCTCCTCATCCTCATTCTCATAGTCCAACTCACTGTTGTGTTGTTATTGTGTGGATAGTCTCCATGTTAGTGACTCAGCTAACTTCCGTTAAACTCATTGTGTGATCAGAAGAGTTTTCTACTGTCTGTTTACTGCTCTAATCTCTTTTGTTTTTGTTTACAAACAATAATTCTTCCCTCTTGTGGCTTGAGCCTGGTGCTTTGGTTTTATGTTAAACCATAATACCCGTAACAATATCACAACTGAGCTGCAGCTTCATCAGATTATCTGCTTTATTTGTCTCATGGTCTTTTGTTCTACTCTGCTGCTCCTCCCACACACAACATTCACTCTTCTACTCTTTAAGTTCGAAACTTGGCTCCTCTTCTCCTCTTTAGTTTAACACTCTTCTTCTGCTTTTAGTTTTAAACTTTTCTCTTCTTCTACTGCTTTAGTTTTACACTCTGGTTCTTGTTTTAGTTTTAAACTTGTATCTTAATAACAGCAGACTGATAGAGACAGGAGGAAGTCCTCCTCCTCCTCCTCCTCTTCCTCTCTGTGTTAAAGAGCATCAACAAACAGCTGCTCTAACAGGTTCCTGTAGGTGAAAATTTAATCTGTGTGAGTGTAAATATGGTTAAAAGGATTTAATATGGAGGCTGAGAAAATGTGTCACACACACACACACACACAAACAAGCGCACACACAGAAAACCGCACAAACATTTAAAACACACACATACAGAGCTAATGTTGTAGTAACACTTGGCTGTTTCTGAGAAGGAAAACAAACTGTGGAAAAGGCTCAGAGAAAATATTATTCCTGTATTTATACACCCACACACACCCACACAAACACAGGCTTTGACAGACTGAGCTGACTGAGCTGTGAAGACTCAATCACCACTTATGATTGCCAACTAAACTCCTCCCACCGACTCAGTACCTAGGTGACAGCATGTGACCTCTGACTCTGTCCGTATCTGTACTTTAATTTCTACGCATTTCGTGTTTTATTTTGCAGTTTGTGTTCTGTTCTGTGTTGCTGTTCGTGTTACTTCCCGGCCTGAATGTATTCCACCTGTGTCCCACTGTCGTCCCTCTCCTTGTCTATTTAAACCCTGCTCCCCTTCCCTCCTGTGCCAGATTGCCTTAATTACTGCTGTGTACAAGCTCTCTTATGCTCTGATCCGTGTTCCTCCTGTGTATGGCTGATTTTGGTATTTTTGACCTTTTGGATTTTTGCTTGGTCCCTGTGTGATCTGTTTGCCTGATTCTGCCTGCCTTTCTGGATTTTGACCATTTGATACCTCCTGGATTAAAGAGCTTGTTTTATGGACTTTGTACTTCTGCCTTGTTTCTCTTTTGCACTTGGGTCCACACAGACCTGGTATTCACAGACTCTGAGGAAACAATCGGCTCAAATGTTCAACCTGCGGAGACACTGACTCACCTGCTGTTCCTCATGTCTGGGGCGGGGTCAACGGGGTCGGAGTTGGCTGATGGGGAGGTGCCTATGGTTGTTGTCACAATCATCTCAGGGTCCAAGATGAAGATCTCCTCCTGGGAGATTTCTGAGACGTAGTTCAGATGTTCCTGACGGAAGAAGACGTTTAATCAAACAGAGTTGCAGCTTCACTGATCATCACACACCTCAGCAGGTCAGGTGAACCGACGTACCTGTCCTCTGTCTATCCTGTAGAAACGATCAGCGGTTGTAGCTGCAGAGTCAAAGAGAAATGGACAGTTTCAGTTTGATGCCATTCAACCATCTTTTAAAGTGATTTGGCGTTAAAAGATTACATCATCAGGAGGCGTTAACACCTCCTCAGGTAGTGGGCGGGGCTTTTGTTCACCTCAGGGGGAATCAGGGTTTTGTGCCTAACTTCTTCTGTTTGATATGCATTTTAGTAAGAAGCTTCTTTTTTTTTTATATATAATCAGTCACATGTTGAAACACACGCTAAACTTTTTAAATTTAAAGAAAAGCCCTCAAGCGTTTCTGTGGATGTGAAGTTTATAAACTCAGCTGTAAGTGTTCTCAGTCATCTCTTCTTGTTCACATGTTTATTCAGATCTGCCAGCTTTAGTTTTAGCAGTTAGCAAACACTTTCTCTCCCTCCCTGCCTCTCTCCTCTCCATGTGTCTTGTGGTTAGTTATTCCTCTGCCTCTTTAGGTCACAATCAACCTACAACAGCCTCATGTGTCTCACAGCTAAGACATCTTTCTAAAAACACCTTTTCCCTGTACGACTGCTGAATCTGAAGTGAGCCATGTTTGGAGCGGATACACCATCTGTGCTTTAAACTGAATGAACAATGTGCAGCTTCAGTTCTCTGTTAATTCCACCAGGACTGCAAAGTGTGTGTTTCTCTGTGATATTTTTGGCAAGCTGCTGTATGATATTAATATTCATGACTTTCACCAACAAACAGGATCTGATGAACAAAGCTGTTATTTGGGGTAGACCAAGTCTAAACCTGTTGGTAAAAGAACATAAAACCAGAACGAGGTGAATCTGTTTTTGGGGGGTTTTTTGGCCAAAGGTGGAAGTTTCAGTTTTGTGCTAACATGAAAATGCGAGAAAGTTGATGTAATGCAGTACAAGGGGAATATCATTTTCCAAAAAAATAAATGAAAAACATAAATACTTGAAGTCAGGTTTTGGAAGGAGGCAACGCTGCACAGTGTTTGTACTTCACTGTATCCGTTTTATAATTGACAGCACATTTCAACCTCTTGCTGTTCAAACCGCGGAGGGATCAGGTTGGAGATAATGTCAGGTGACAGGTGGGCCGGCGAGTTTTCACAGAGATCTGGGCGACAGTTTAAATGATTCGTGACAGATTCAGTGGCTGCAGTAATAAAAAGGCTCCGGGGTATTCAGCTCAAATAAAACCAGTTTGGTGAATGAAGACACGAGGTGGGGGGGTAAAAATCTGAGATGGCGGGGTGGGGGGGAGATACTCACTTAGCTCAAACAGAACTTGTCTTCCAGGGTCAAACCTTTCCATCAGCGTGCTTTCTGAACAGACGTCTGGTGATTTGTCCAATCACAGGGGAGCATATCTCATCTTAACGCCCTTTTGTCATTTACCTTGTACGTTTTTCCACCGTTACCATGGATACGAGTCTGACTTTGCATCTTACGCCTGCTTCATACTAAAAGTAAAATCTACACTCATAATTCCAGCTGGCTTGTGGTGCCTGTCACTTTATAAGATGCCAGCTGAGCATAAAGTTTATTTTTAGTAATAATAAGAATCATAAAAAAAATAAATAAATAAGTAGTTTTAAATTTAATTATACTCAAAAAGAAATTAGCATTAAATCCTGCAGATCCAGGTTAGGACGTACTTACAGTCAAGGAAACACCACTTTGGAGATAATCTCTGTGAGGACACGATCTTTGGTTTGGCTGCTTCCTCCTGAATGACAGACAGACAGAGGGGGACAGTTACGGGGTCATCCATCTGTAGACCAGGACTCAGCAGGGCCAACGAGTTCATGTGTCAAAAAGTTTACAGGTAATCACAATGGATAACAGGAGGACTAACAGAAAGGATAGAGGAAGTTTACAAACATGATCTCATAAGCAATGAAAAAAGTAAAGACTCTTTCCACTTTCCCTCAGTGTGAGCACAGAGGACAAGGGACATGAACCTGACGTGGGCTGTTACAGGCCTGGAGACTCTGCAGCTACAATTACAGTTTTACTGAAAAGTTTTTACTTTTCTGCTTCCTCCGTCTAACTGATGTTTTCAGCTGTAATATAACAGTTTCCCTGCTGGGTTCATTAAAGTTTTTCAGGCTTTGATGATGATGATGATGATGGTAGCATCACCTGAACTCACACTGTTTGTCAGAGTTATGAGAACAAATGATCCGTCTCTGAGCTTACTCCAAATTATTATTGTATGAAGTTTGATAACAGGATGAATCGGCTCTGCGCTGTTTGACTTCCACAGTCGTCCAGAACTTTGTGTCCAGCCACCTCAATACTGATGTTGTCTTCACCACACACACGCACAGACACACACACACACACACACACAGATTTTCATCCGGTCTCTAATTATCCCAGAGATCAGACACAGGCAGCATCTTCCCGAGACACCGGCCTCCTTGTTAGCTGTGCACTAAATGGTCTGAGCTCTGCCTCAGTGTGTGAAGTCCGGCCCCCGTAACACTCAGATCCACCAGAGCTCCGTCAGCCTTCTGATCAATCACTGAACGTGGAGCTGCCTCAGACCTGTGGTTGAATTCTTTTCCCTTCAACATGTCGACTGTTCAAATTCTGGTCTAGAAGGTCATGGAGGGTCACAGAGGTCAAGCTACGATGACACAGCTTTAACTACATTTCCCAGCAGGAGGTGGGTAAATACTCAGCTCTTATTCGACAGTAAAACATGACCCCTGACTTTCTGAAGGCCTGAGAGGGTCTACAGAGAAGGAAAGGTGTGCAAAGGTCAGGAGGTCACACCAAATAAGACCGGAGCTTTAAGCACGTTGATGTGACTTCTCAGTTTGTCCCGTTTAAAAACATCTGTTCCACTGATTAAACAGCAGGAAGTGAGGGAAGTGAAGACTTTATGGATGCTATGTCCTTTAGGTCAGAGCTGCAGAGAAATTGCTGACTGTAAAAAGTCACTTAGATGTGACAAGAGGAAAACAAGCCAAAGGAAGTGAAGTGATTTCCTTTTAAAGTCAATGCTTTGATGGCGGCTGTGACAGAAAGGCTGGCTGAAGTAAACACCTCTCCTGCTCTCCTCTGCGCTCGTCTGTATTCCTCTGGCTGAGCTGTCGACTTTGTGGCGAGCTGAGTAAAAACGCCTGCGGCTTTTACAGCAAAGAATCAAAAGCTGAACTCGTCTGACTGGCTCTTTCTTCTTCACCTTCTTTCTTCTCTATTCACTCCTGTTTGTCTTCTCCCACAGAAAGTTTCCCGCAGAGAAAGGAAGGCTCCAAGCCGTCCTCTTCCTCATTCTCCTGGAAGCATTGGCCGGCGGAGCGGATGACCTGTCGTGGCTCATTTCTTCTTCAGGGCATACGACTGCCGATAGTTTGACTCTTCACGCAGTTTCACAAATTGCAGGTGAGAGAAACACAAACCTTCATTCACATCAACAGCTTCACACAACACTTTACTGTAAATGGTTACTGTCTGTAGCTGGAAACTTCAAACAAACACAACAGGCCGTAGAAACAGTATCACCAGGAGGTCACCACTTTTTCTACCAGACGGCAGACAGGAGCGTTTGTATGGACAGGTGGTGATGTAGCTGAGGCTGTGAAAGCACCTCAGTGTTTACGCCCTGTTGGTCTCAAGCCTGTCTGTAACAGCAACACTGAGCTGGATCCACAGATTGTCCTGAGGACAGTCCTGTCCCAGAGAGAGTCCAATCTCTGACAGGTGCCTCCAATTAAATCTGAGGAAGCCCCAGATCGACCGTTTTATCAGCCTGATCAGGGGAGAAAATAAATGTGTGACATTAAAAACTAAGTTTAACAGTCAACAGGCTCCAACACGGAAACCTCTCTTACGGCACAGTTGTTGCTATGCAACACAACATCTGACAGCTTCTCCGTTTGTGATGTTTGTTAAAATAAAAAATGATGTTGATGTTGCTGCTGCAGGAGGGAAGATGACACACACTGAACTGCACACAGATTAGGATTCAGCTGCAGAGAAATAATGAAGAAAGTGATCAACAGTTTGAACCTGTGAGGAAAACCAAATCTCTGTCCTGGAGTGGTTTTAACATTCAGCATTCCAGGAGAGAAACTCCTCGACCACCAGAGGAGAGAGAAAAGAGACAAGACAGAAGACGAGTGGCTGCTTTTCATCTTTGAGTTCAGCTGAAGAAACAGCCGTCAGCGTCTTCCTCGCCCTCTGCCTCCATGTTTTGTAAACAGTCTGCAGATAGAAAAGTTTTCACTTGTGTGTCCAGGTCCCAGCGGGGGCCGGAGTGGGAGTGGACAGTTGGATCCTTACTGCCCACACTCTGAAATCATCATTTCTCCACAGAACTGGACTTCAGGACCAGGATGGAGCTTGTTCTATGTGAGCTGAGTAAGATCTGACTCACAGAGACTGACAAAGTCTCCAACATCTGGTCCATAAGCCAGGTCCTCTCATCTCGGTCCAGCCTTCAGGGGACCACACCTTCACAGACTGGATCATGGTCCAACAGTCTGAAGACCAGTTTTAGCTCAATCCATCAAGCTTAGCTGATGCTAAATGCTAAAGTCTACAAACTTGATGGTGCTGTGGACATCCAGTTCATTATTTCACAAAGCCTGATAAATTATGAATCAAAACAGTAGGAAAACGCCTGGATGGTGACTTCATTTAATAGTGCAGGCTCAGCTTCTCAGAGCAACTAGCTCTTTGAGCTCAATTCCTATTTATCTGATGATTTATAAATAGGTCTTCTGTCTGTTTCTGTTTCTGTCATTGCTCACTGCAACACAACAGTCACTGAACTTCAAACATCACAGCTGTCGATTGTCATTGAACAAACACCTCATTAACCCTGTAATTAAATAAAAAGAACATGACGGCTTCAGATCCATCAGGCTCTGAAGAGTCTGTCAGTGTCACACTTTGTAAAATAGCTCACAGGACTTTTGACACAAAACTGATTAAAGCCGCAATAAATACACAATCGATACACGAAGCAAAAGTCTCAAACACACACACACATGCAGATGTCAGGACATGCATCGTGCAGTGACACTGAGACACACAAGGGAAACTAATCTGTTCCTTTGTCCATGTGTGCTGGATGTGTTGATACGATGAACAACACTTTCAAAGACCTTTAGACTTTAGAAACTTCCTGTTTGGACGTTCTCTAAGACTCTCAGTGCTCTAAAACCAGCAGCGGACCACGGTACGCTTCAGTGCCGGGCTGTCAGGGGCAAGTACGGAACCACAAGGACACAGCACCTGAAGTCTAAGCCCGTCTGGACCAAGAACATCCAACGATATGACACAAATGAAGAAGTGTGATAATTCAGAGTTGGTTTTGTGAGATGGTGTTAACCTGGAGGAACCAGTGGACTCCACATATCTCTTCTAATTAGGCCCGAGTCGGTCCCAGAGTTTCATCCCTGACATTAATAACCAAACACATGGAGTCATCTCTTCAGAAGCAAGAAGTAAAGACGAAGCAGAGATGTTTTACTTCCAGCTAAATATAGCCCTGTTCAGACATGTGATCCATAACATTGCTGGTTTCATTTATCTGTTGAAGTAATGGGCTTTTTCAACTTTGGACCATGGCTGCAACGCTCATGTGATATTTAGGATCTGACACCAGACAAAGGTCTAATGGCCTGTTCTGCTACTCACCACTGCTCCAGCTGCTGGGGAGCAGATTAATGAGAGCTTCCTGCTCCAGCAATGACAGTTATTAAAACTTATTGAGGAATCAGAACTTCAGCCAGGACACAGAGTTCGATGTGTAGGGTTGGATTTCAGCTCCTGTCGCGTTTTAATTAGAATTCTTATGTAAATATTCTAAATCTGGTTCAATGAATCAGGGACTTCCTGCTCTTCACATGCAGCTTAAATAATTCCTCTTAGTTAGGATGTGTAACATACGGAGCAGAGCCTCACACCTAATACACACTTGTACCTGCCACAAGCTGCTCCTCAGTCCAAATCACTGTGGTTCAGCCACAAGCCAATAACTGTGGCTGTGTCGTGGTGTCAGTCCATTGTAGATGTATAAACAGAGTTTTCTGGTGTTGACCTTTACTTCACTAAACTGTTTATACAGTGAAGAATGTGTCTCTGTTAGTTTCCCTGGTGCCTCTGAGCCAAAGAAAGAGCACAGACATCAAACTACCAACCTGCAGGGAGGGGTGGACAGAGCAGAAGTCCTGAGAGGAGGAGGAAAGATTTAGTCACACACAGTTCTTAATTAAGACAGACTTTCTGCTCCGTCTCTTTGTCTTCTTCTTTCTTTCAGTGACACAAAACCACTACCTATTTATTGCCCTCCCTGCATCCTCCCCCAGCCTTACCTCCTGCAGACGCTGGATGTGTTCTCTGCACGTTTCTAAGTCGCTGTCTCCGGGGACCACAATGAGACCCAGGGGAATGGCTGCAGAAACAGAGGAACAGGACAATTACCCAGCAGCTCAGTCGGGCCTCAGGACCTCTGGACCCTGTCAGTAATGGTTCTGCTCAACTAGCAGGGACCGACGTTGTGGGACTGCCTTTGCCAACAAGACCAGAATACAGATCCTGGTCCTGATTCAGGAGTCACTTGTCCTCAGATATGGGGTCATCTCTCTGATTGGCTGCTGTGTGTGGACATGTGACATGTGCATTGATTTTCTGATACAGTCTGAAACAACAGCCTTCCTTTCAGTCCAGTTTTTACTGATTACTGCAGCCGTTCCTAATCAACTGGCCACCAATAACACCTGTTTTACTGTACAGGGGTTTGGTGTATAGATCCTGTCACCTGTTACCTGACAACGACCTATCCATCATCTCTCAGGTCAGAGCACAGTGGCTCACACAGAAAAAAGCGGCATTGGCATGATGATGTAACCGCTGCGCCTCGGGGCGTGAGACATATTTTTACCATCTCCCTGAGTGTGACGCATCCACAAGTGGAGAGCAGTGATTGATTTGCATAACAAGAGAAGAAGTGAAACTTCAGAGAATGAGAACAAAGGATGAGGAAGAGGATGATGAAGATTGTTCAAACCATGTGATCAAAGATTATTAAAATGGATTGGAACGATGCATCCATGTCGAGATAACAAGTCAGACACTGATGATGAAGCATCTTCAACATGTTAAAGCCAAAAACCTGGTGTTTACACTGATGAGAAAAGAAACAGCTCCACCCAGTGGTCAAACTGAGGCTGTGTGTGTGTGTGTTTTTTCTTCAATCTCCAATCACACATTTTTAATTCCCACTTCAGGTTGAAGCAGTCTCCTCGTTTCCTTGATCTCAACACACTGATAAATGGCTGTTTGTTACCATCAATGAACCGAATAAGGTTTTAGATCATTCATAGTCAGAAATAGAATCTACAATATAACTTGTGTTGTGTACATACTCTTGTAAAATTTCCATTTTTATTCTGGAGATCCTCTGACAAATCTAATTTGGTGATTAATTCACTTTTTCCTAGCACTGATTCTGATTCTGAAAGTCTTGTTTATCTACAGCTTGTCTTGTTGTCGGACACGGTTCAGCACGTGTATGAGTGTGTGCACTTCTTACATGATTGCCGTAATTTGTCCTTGTCATAGTGAAGCATCTCATAGTCCGTCATACCGATCCTGCTGACTCGGATCCGGAGCCTCTCAGGGACCGGCTGCTGACTGAGACACAAAGAACCACACTAGTATTAACAAACACATTGTGTATCTGTGTGCTTGTCTCTGTGTGAAGGACTCACTCGTTCAGGTGTGGTAGTGAAGTGCGTCGTTTGGTTTTCTGGATCATGTTGGCCTGGTTTCTAAGGCTGATGTGGATCACAGAGGGAGCCAGTCGGCACGGTTCACCATCCACCTGACGGTAAATCAATCAATCAATCATCAAACAGTCTATCAATCAGCAGGTTACATTCAGTCCTGATCAGTCTTTGTGGTCAGTGAGTGTACCTGGACTGCGAGAGGCTTTGTGGTTGTCAGGGTGACCTCTCTGCACTGATTTAACCTCTCGCCATGACCGCCAACCTGAAGTGTAGCCTGCACACACACACACACACACACACACACACACACACACACCATGACATCCCACTCTGTTTCATGGCGTCAGATCATTTTATAAATTGTAACCTAAATCTGTGGACTAGTTATGGAGGATGTAGATGTCAGGATGTATCGTCATGACTACAGACTCAGCATCAATTTCTCTCCTCAACATTTTCAGACACAAGGATGTAACAATAAGAGCCTTTTACCAGAGAGGTCATGGTGAATCCAATGACCTCGATGTATCCGTCATCATGACGCTGAGGCTCAAAGTCATGATGGTCGCTGGGGTTTCCCCAGGGTGTGGTACCTGCACAGTACCTGAAGTACACAACAGACACAAACATCAGGAACATCTGCCAGGACCACACCAGTATCAACAAGCAGCACTGGACCAACATTAATGCATTAAACCAGGACCTAAGGACCCCCCCGCCTTTACCTGGGGATGTTGAGGAAGACCAGACACTGAAGCTTCAAGTCCTGAACCTTGGATGTTAAATCAGTCCCATCACACTGTAGACGGAGAGAGGGACAGAGAGGGGCAGGGTGCTGACTCTGTGTTTTCAGATCAGTGTCTGTTTGATTGGCAGCTACTTACCACCACCTTGATGTGCTTCGACAGGTCTTTGGAGTTTCCCATCAGGAAGTCTGAGAATGCTGTCTGTGATAGAGAGACAGAGAGAGAGTCAAAACTGCTACTCTCTCTCCCAGCAGCACTTCATCTCAGCCGCAGGTGGGTGGAGAGAGTGCTTCCTGTCTAAACTCTCCTTCATAGAATTGTGTGTCTGTCAGCACACGTGTGAGGACCAACACCAGACAGCAGTGACACTTCCTGTCAAGAAGCTAAGAACATGTCAATGACCCTAAAGGTCCTCAAACTGCACCAAGGTCACTGTTTTTGAATCATGATGTGCAATAAAGTCGCGCACAGTCTAAAAGGATTTAAAATGAGTTAAAAGGGATTAAATAACGTCAGAAAAATAATAATGATCAGAAATAGTAAAAAGAGAGAACAGAGAATACTGATATTATTCAAATCAAAGCTTTAACCTGGAGCTGCACTCACCCCAGCATAGAACATCTTATTCCTAAAGCGACTGTTGAATTTCTCTGGGTTGGCCTCTGCAACACACACACACACACACACACACAAATTTGTTATACAAGCAGCCAATTGAAAGCAGAGCCTTCTCCAGTTTGTTATTGATCTGATTATCGACTTTACCTCGTGATTCATGGAACTCCAGAGTCACACCGGCATCAAATCCAAGACTGAAGTAATTGTTGAAAACATCTAGAGGAAGCTGAGATAACACACACACACACACACACACACACACTTCTTGGTGAAATATCCAATCTTCTGGTGAAGTACTTTGTTGTCACCTGGTGGTTTGTTTGTGTTACTGCAGGTTTCTGAAGAAGCATCTGCTTTTATTCTGAAAAGGGGTAAAACAACAACATCTGAACATGGCAGTTCGCTGACCTTATCTGTCTGTTGTTCATCCACTTCGGACCCTGCACTGGGGTTAGGTTCCACCTTAAGATTCCACCGGTCCAGCTGGACTACAGTCCCGTCCTCCACGTGGGACAGGATCTTGGACAGAGGTTCATCTGTGTAGCCCTGGAGCAGTGACATCAAACCAAGGTGAGCAAACAGTCAGCAGGTAACTGGACTTCAGGTGTTTGTGTCAGCTGCAGTACTCACCCCGCCCCAGTTGAGGGTCCTGGCAAGGTCATTTCCTGTCCCAAGTGGTAACACGGCGACTGGAGGCTTAGGGTTTAACGTCTGCTCATCGAGACAAGACAGGATCCAGCCCACCTGGATCAGACACACACAAACCGGAGACCTCTATCATCTGTATCCAGCAGGAAGTGGTCTGAACACACACCTCTGTATACGTGTGTGTGTGTGTGTTACTCCTCACAGTGCCGTCTCCTCCACAGGCCAGTATCCTCAGGTTGTGGACTTTACGATACAGCTCCAGGCTAGAAGATATACAAAGGTCAGAGGTCATTTCAAGTATGTGTGTGTGTGTGTGTGTGTGTGAGACCCACCCCTCCTTTGGTCCTCCTTGGCTCAGGTCAAACACCTGTCTGGGGTTCAGATACCACATGAAGGACTGCAGGATCTTTGTGCCCTGTCAGAGAGACAAACAGAACACTGAAGGACCAGAACCTGAACTGATCCACTGATCCAGGACAGGTCCATAGATCTAGGACAAGTCCATAGATCCTGGACGGGTCCACTGATCCAGGACAGGTCCATAGATCCTGGACGGGTCCACTGATCCAGGACAGGTCCATAGATCCTGGACGGGTCCACTGATCCAGGACAGGTCCATAGATCTAGGACGGGTCCATAGATCTTACCTGGTTCCCTCCACTCTTAGGGTTGACAAACACCACCAGTGGTTTCATCAGTGGTGAGGGGATCGGTCTGATTATAAAGGGTTTCCACTGTCGTCCTTCCTGGAAGCAGAGAAGAAGAAGAACATCATGACCATCTGACCTGGGACTAGGGTCCTACCTGGGACCTGAGACATTTATCCCTTTGAACCCATGAAGGAATGAAGGTGAAGAAATAATTGATTGTCCAAAAGAATAAAGCACATCTGTTTGTTGCAGCTGTGGTCACATGACCGATTCTAAGACTGACCTCTGCTCCTTTCTTACTGCTCTTCCTCTTGAATGACGTCCTCTTCTTCTTCTTACTGGACTTCATAGAAGACTATTCAGGGACACAGAGACGTGTAACTGTAGTTTCCTTTTGCAGCACACCTTCTGTAAACTGAGCTCGGATAAATCTTCCCAGTGGACATTGTTACTGCTGGCAGCAGACAGATAAAGTTACCCTGACTGTTACCTGTTGGCGCCGAATCCGGACAATCCATGTGGGCGGGACTATGAGAGCAGCGTGAGCTCCTATTGGACAGGACTCCTCAATCTGCTGCAGCATGAAGCAGGAGACCTTGTTGTGGTACTGGACAGACAGGGGAAACACAACAGACAGTGATGTACTGTTAAGTAAAGACACAGTTCATCTTCAGGGGACTGGTTGTCTCGTCCCTGTGTGGAGCTCATCAGTAACACTCACGGCCTGTTTGCACCACGAGCAGCTGATGGCAACAATCTCTTTACTGTGGAAAGCAAACTTCTGCTGGAAGCCCTGCAGAAAGAGACGGAGACGGACGTCAGGTTAAAGGGGATTTAAAACATTTGGCGGATGTTTTTTCTGCACTAATGTTGAAACGATTGTTAAATGACCCACCTTTCCACACTGTTTACATTTGCCCTCCTGTCGTCTGCGATGAACCCAGTGATGACGCACAACAATGGGCTGAACGCACAACAAACACAAGCACAAAAGCTGAGTTTCCCGACACAGAAACCAGAAAGAGTTTTGAATTATAAAATCAATGAGAAATCACAAAGTTAAAACAAGGAGGGTGATGAAACTCACCTCTCGAATGTTTCTCGAGCCGGATTCTCTGAAAGATGGTTTACACCTGAAGTTAATCTGAAAAGAGCAGAGGGAGAGACACTTAAAGACCACAGCTACTGGAGGGAGTCTGACAGAAAACCGAAGGAAACACCAGAAGACAAAAGATTTCCCATGATGAGCAGCTTTAATGTGTGATAAGGTGCTCTGTCTCCAGGGTAAGAACTGTCAGTCCCACAGTGGGGTTGATGCAGCTGGTCTCAGATTCATCAACCAACCAAGGAAAGCAGAAGAAGAGAAAGGAGATTATTTTTGATTAAAAAAAAAAAGGAAAATGGCCCTTTGAAGATGGTGATTTATTCAAATGGTGTGTCTGATCTGGGTTAGATTACAGTTCATTTTAAAGATCCTCCACCAAGCTGAGTAAATGTTTTCTCACATGTTACCCCGGTGTAAGCTCCCCTACACCTGGTAAATAAACTCATCTTTCATTATGAATGAACTGACGTGACCCCCCCACAGCTCTCCTGTCAGACTGGGGTCAAAGATGAGGACAGAGGACAGGAAACAGGTCTCACTCTAAAGGTGGGGTCATTGAGGGGTGGGGTGGCGTCCAGGAGAATGGCTCTAGAGCTGGGAAACTGCGGGACAGACAGGAGGGAATGGTGAAGATAGCCTGCCGTCTCCGAAGTGAAATAAATAATAAAGTTATCAACCATCCTCAGATTCTTTTTTAGACGACTGAGGGTTTAAACTAATCCTCCGCTCCATCATCTCTGAGGACTGAAAGTTTAATCCGTCTTTACTCTGGAGAGACGGTCTGTAATCCTCCCCAACTTCATCTGATCACTGAACATTTACACCTGAGCGTCTGACTTCAAAGATAAAAACATTCAGTTCGGTCCACCAATGACGTTACCTTCTCCAGCTGTTCTATACAGATACTGTGGGCGACAATCTTACAGGCAGCACATTTCTTCCTGCTGACCGACTTTTGCTGAAACAGAACGAGAAAATCACAAGAACAAAACAACATGTTTAGACTGATTTGATCTCATTAGTCCTCTGACCCTCAGATGCAGTAATACCTCCCTGACCACTGGGGGATGGTGTTGAGCTAAAACATTTTATCAATTTGAAAATTAATCCTGAGATAATGACATATAAAAAATTAAGAATACAAATGAACGCTGCAGAAAGGAAGCGCCTGTGCTTTTAATCTGATCCCATTAGAACAATCAGATTCTTGATTAATTTGACTGATAAACCTTTCATTTTATAGATTTAGCAGACTGGTATGTGCTCACACATACTTAAAGGACTGTGGCCTAATATTTAATTAATAATGAATAGGTCATGTGATGTAGGCCTGTCTGCCCTTGGGGGGGGTACAGGTCTCGGTCCTGGTTCACTTGTCTCACAGGAAGAGGAAGATGAACACACTCACAAGTGCTTTGGCAATACAGTGTTGTTCTCCCACATAACAATAATCTCCAGAAGCATTAGTCTCAAACCAGATGTGGTCCCCATAGACAGCCGAGTCCTGCAGGCACAAACACAGGCTCATCGTTATCACCATCATCATCAGATTTTCTTAGACCCATGTGGCGTCTCCCTGATCCCAGACTTACAGTCCAGTCCACAGTGCTGCGGATGTGAGCCTCTGGGTCAGTCTTGCTCAGAGATGACGTGCTGGGCTGACAGGGCAGTTGGTGCAAGCCGGATTTGGCGATGGCTTTTCTGAGAACACAGAAACAGTTTAGGTTAAATATTTCAATCGAAACCTGATTTGAGGATTATTAACCTGGAGCCTTTTAAAAACAGAACCAGAGCCAGGACCAGGTTCTGGTCTCAACTCAGGACACTGCGTAAACAGAAGAATGATCCTGACAGCAGCTGAACTCCACGCACTCTTGACATCATCACTGTGAGTCAGAACTGCCATAACAACAACATGTGATCACCAAATGGTCAGGTGAAGACCTGACCTTATTCTTGACGGAGACCAGTTCACCGTCAACCACTGGGGTCAGAGGTCAAACTCTGACAGGAAACACTGAACGCTGAATATGAACTGATTTAATCTAACTTTGTCCACTATTCCTTTGAAGCCTCTGAAACAAAAGATAGGACCAGGTCACAAAGCACCAGTCTGAGCCACATCCAGCGTCTCCCCACCAGTCTGGGCCTAGACAGTGACGGATGTGGACCCATGAGACGTTAATAACTAAGGTTGAGCTGCTACTCAGGTTTGAAAAGGCCTAAAGACGTAGATCTAGAGGTCTGAGGAGGTCTGAGGATTCAGGTCTGGAGGACTGAGGACTGTAGAGGTCTGTGGTCTAGAGGTGATGGCTGTTCAGCTCATTCATTTCTCTGTCCAGGACCTGCGACCCAATCGGACTCTACAGTCTCCACTATTTTGTCTCACTGCTGGAAAGGTCAGAGGTCAAAGGTCAGGGTGTCAGCAAAAAGCATTTAAAGGCACAAAAACTATCATGCAATCAAAGGAACTGATGAGAACTTTTCAAGACCTTAAATGTGGTTTAGAACAAGATGCAGCCTAAACCCTGAGTGTGTGTGTGTGTGTGTGTGGGTGTGTGCTACATACAACAGGAAGTTCTCCCATGTTTCCACATACGGGTCGTAGTGAAAGGTTCCCTCGTGTCCCCTGAGAGGTGAAGAACAGCTTTTATGGATCGTGGACCCAGCGGAGGTCCAATCTGTATCAGCTGCATTAGGATCAGAATCCAGGCCAGCTGAGACCTGCTGACCCAAGCTGGGGCTGGTGGTGGAGGTCTGGATCGGTTTAGTCCAGTAGACATCATTTGAGCGTTGTCGGTTGTATTGACCATAAACTCCACAATCCACACCGCTGTTCTGACACACAGAGCCTGCTGGGAGGAGGTGGGAGGAGCTACGTCTCAAGCAGCGAGACAGGCAGAAATCCTGCAAAGGACGGGATTTGATGTTTTCCACAACTACTGCCTGGCTTAAATGTGCCTGAGTTGCATCTTTTACCGCTGTGGTCGTGTTCACCGACTCTTCATCACTGCTTTCATCTTCATCAGACACAGAGCACACAGAGACGCCTGGCTCTTCCTCTTCCTCTTCCCCCAACTCTCTCCATCCTCCTCCCATCTGGACCAAACTTGCAAGTAACATTGAGGATCCAAGTAGATGAGATTCGATGGATTTTAATTTGAAGGGGCCTCGACGTCTTACTGCTAACCCATGATGTATGTGGGAGGTGGAGCCTGAGGCCCGGTAACTACGATGAAGTTTACTTTTAGGTGCTCGTCTTCCTTTCCTCAGAGGAAAATTCTCCCCATCTGAGGCCGTTGATCCCACTTCCAGGAGCGACTGGCGCCTTTGTCCACTGGCCACAAGTAAGCCGACACTGGGACGCCGGCGCTGGTCAGGACAGGCTGCAGGTAAACCGATGGAGGAGCGTCTGGACTGGATTAATGCTGCAGAGGGAAGGCCAGCACCAGAGCGCCTTCTGGCTTTACTGGTCTGAACCGTAGGCCCTAGCGGACGTGCCGCAGCAGGGGCCTTCTGACGCTTGTTGCGGCGACCAAAGTGACGCTGGAAGAAGAAATCCATCCTGGCTGTCTCGACACCAGCTTAAAGGCCAAAGGTCATTTCACATGACAGTCCAGAATAAGATGCAGCTGGGCCCACTTCAAATCTTCCTTTAGAGAGGCTGAAGGGGTAAGTAGGCTGAGTGAAACAAAGCTTTACAAATAAAACTCAACAGGTGAATAATAACTGACAGCCTTCATTCATGAGTCTAACCAGCTGATTACTGATGCAGTGCTGCTTTGTTCAGCCACTCCAGCCCCTCAGCTGGTGAAGCAGGTTTATACAGTAACACATCATTCAAAACATGCAGCTGCTGGAGCTGCTGCACTGCATGGGTTCAGGACTTCCTGTCACCAGAGTCCAGCTCTGATTCCTCTTCAGTCTTTGGATCTGAGCCCTGAAGTGTCTGATGAACTGCATTCTGCTGAGTCTCAACGTATCACTTTATGGCGTGAACAGCAGAAGCCTAAACCACTGCAGCCTGCTCACTTCAGACTAGTGTCAGTTTTCCCATTGAGTCAACAGCTGTTAACCTGAGCCCTCCCTGTGTTCCCTGTCATCACATCTGTTGTTTCCTGTGACAGTGCTGTTGAACACCCTTTACATTGAAGCTCCACAGGCTGTCTCACCTCAGCATCATGACAAGCGCTGTGGTTTAACCAAATGAGAAGGAAACATCGGTAGTTACCAGAAACACGCAGTGCAGGCCCAGACCACAGACCAGCACCATAACGAGATGTGTGATGAGTTACGTTACTGATGGTTTAAGTGTAGAAAGACTATCATGTCACATAAGATGTCACATAAGATGAGAACAGGATAAACACTTGTCAAGCTTAGAAACCACCACAGTGTGACAGGAAGTCCCATCACAGTTTCATCCGTGCTCTGAAACCACGGCTGCTCATTTAATCCTCTCACTGACATTAAACCAAAAGGCACTTTGTGTCCTAATGCTCTGACACAAACGTCAGGAGTCGTCACAGGGGTGATTTCTGACCTTAAAGACTCACTGAAACGTCTGACAGCTGAGGGTGGCTCAACCCACGTTCTTCTTTAGGACCAGATCTGAACTTTGAATGTTTTTGTGCTGAAACACATTGAAACCAAATCTGTCTGCTGTCACACTGTTTCCTGGTCATTCTCTGGCTGTTGTCCAGGAGCCACCACCTGATGACCTCACCAACATGGTGGCGCCCTGCACCTTCAGTCAACTCTTACTTGTCACTATCACTGATCTGCGATCAGATAAAATGTCCTTATTGAGTTCTCTGACTCTGAGCCAATTTAAAGTTTGAAATGACGAGGTTGTAGTTTATCATCAGCCCATTAGGTCCTGTATGAACTGACTTCCCTTTAGTTAAAACAGCTTAGATAGCACCCCCCCCCTTTGTCTCTCACATCTCTATCATGACTGTTTCTCTAGCTGCTTACGTAACAGCTGCTATTTACAATGATAATCTCTGACCATAACAGGGGTGAGAGAGGACTGTCACCCACCTAAGTGTGGATTTACATGTCAACACAGCTCTTTGTTTCACATCTTCCTGCTGCTACAAATAAAGAGCAGAGCTCCTTCTAACCCAGAGCAGTGATGCTGGAGACAGAGCAGAAACCTGACAACTGTATGTTTAAAGCCAAAGGCCTGAACGCGGTCCAAGCAGAGACCAGGGGGACTGTGGACGTCAACAGGATTCACAACGCACCTCTGAACCTGCTGTGTGACAAAACAACCTCAATTTAAAGTGACCAATTTGTGTCTGTGATGATAACTGGGCTCTAGTCAGGGACCAGAGGGACCAGGTCTGGACTTTCGTGGAAAGAATAAAGAGTGCTGTGTGCTGGATTAAATATTTACATCTAAAATTGTGAAGTACTGCGCAAACACACGGACACAGAGAGTCCACTGTAATGTGGTTTTCCTGTCCTGGGTGGGACAAGGCCAACCAGCTAAATTAATGAGCATCATGATCCTATCTGACTTCCTGTCAAACCACCAGCTCCTCACCTGGAAACAGACAGGAAACTTTGACCAAAGACCAACTCCAGCCCCAACCCACCACCTGGACCCCCTGGACGCAGTACAAAGACCACAGACCTCCTGGACGAGGGGAAACTACAGACAGGGACATAATCCCTCCAGCTCTAATGTCCAAACTCTGTGTGTTTTCACTCTGAGCACTCGTGTCATTACCGCCCTCTCTCTGTCCTTCTCTCTCTCTGTTATCAGTCTAAACAGTGACAGTTTTTAGTCTAAACAGCAGCTTTCATTTCAGTTTAAAGACAGAAACATAAACACACACTTCGCAGAAGTACAACAGTAGTGTCTGACTGTATTTACATGACTAATTGTTTCCTCCTGACTGTGTCTGACTGTAAAATCCAGTGTTCTCTTCGTGCTGCTCCAATCACAGACACATCAGTACCAACGATGGAGTAACATCAACTCCCTGACACATAGATAAGTAAAAGAAACACTGATTACTTTACTAATGAAGAGCAGGTGTCCTTGTTTGACAGAACCAGAGCTCCTCCCCCAGTGGAGCCGTCCTCCGCCGCTCCAACCTAAAGCTGTGGGAAACACGGATGTAGCGCGACCTCACAGGGGTCAATGTCCTGGTCTAGGATCCAGATCTTTGCCTTATTAGTCAGTAAGCTCCTCTGAGTTGGACTGGGAAGAACACAGCACTGCATCAGCCCCCGAGCTGGATAACTACTGTTCATTATCCAAAAACAACCAAAACTTACTTCTACCTGTGCCAAATTAATTCCTTCTAAATGAAAACAGTGTGTTCTGAATAACCTGCACCCTAATTCATTTCAAAATAAACAGAAAGAATAAATTAGGAGCCAACCTGAAGAAGAAGAAAACTATCCATCCATGCTCCACTCCTCTCTCATCTATTTTTCTCCGAGCTTGCTTTAAGCCTGGAGCACGGAGACCGCCAAGAGCATAGAGGAAGAGGGAGGGGCAAGAGACATCAGCAGAGTGTTTGGAGGAGAGAAAGAGAGGAGGGGGGCAGAGAGCAAGAGAGCACTAAAATAACTTGTGTACTTCCTTGATAAGCTGAACTCCAAACTGTGATAAATCTACAGAGGGAGGAAGAGGAAACAGCGACCTTGCCATCTCTTTACAATTTACAGAAGTTCTCAATTCTGTTTGTTCCTATGATCTCTGCTCAGTTTTGAAGTGAAGAGGAATAACTAGACACACACCACTTGAGACAACACGCCGTCCATCGGAGACACCTCCCACGCTTCACACTGCACACTACTGAAACTGACAGATTCAGCTGTGATAGTCAAATATTAATAAACAAGAGAGCCTGACTCTCAGAGACACCAGAGGACGGGGCTGCTGGGCCTGGACTATGATCCCTGGCCTACATCTCTGAACACTGACAGCAGCACAGCCATTCTGGAAGCAGAAGTTTCATCATTGTTTCTGTTGGCATGTCAACCGTACACCCTGTTGCCGTGGGAATCATGTCCTCTCGATCACATGACAGCTGGTGACCCACTGGCAAGGTTAAAACACACACCAAAACACGCGTACACAAAGATGATCTGAATCCTGCTCTGACCCGAATCAGGAAATATAAAGTAATTTTAAAAAAATAATGTCTGTAGATGGAGTGTGTGTCTGTGTGTATGTTTGTGTCATTAAGACAGTTGTTTGTTCACATCTGTCCACATCCTGTCTACTCAGAGCAGAAGGCTCCACCTGCTGGTCAGACTCAGGCATTACACTGGTGCATTGTGGGTCGTCTTTATTCACTCAGTCTTACCTCCTGGTGAAGAGTTTAAGTCCGGTGAAGGACTTGGAGCAGCCGGACAGTGCGTCTGTCTCATCCTCCACACAGACCGTGGAGAACGTGGGAGGGAGGAAGGAGGAGGAGGACAAGGACGCATTAGAGGAGGAGGATGCAGAGCTGAAATCCCCTGGGTCTCCTTTTACGTCGCCTTCAGTTGCTCCACTACAGGACACCAGTCCGGCCCCACGTCCCAGATCTAAGTCTGCTCTCAGGTCCAGATCCATGACAGGAGTCCTGAGACTAAAGGGGTGAATGTCCCCTGTGTGGTCCAAACATGTCCCAGAGGATGAGTCCAAACTGTCCTGGAAAAATTCCTGGTGTTTACAGGAGGCAGCTCCTCACAGGTGCATGGAAGCAGCCGCCTGCAGAGCCTCACAGGTCCAGGCCCTCACAAATAACAGGCTGCAGTTTGATGTCACGTTTTGATCTGATCCTGGATCTGTGACCTGAGTTGCTTTACTGTACCAAGAAGTGTCCAATCTTTGCTACAACCAAACTACAACTAAAAACTTCACAAAGCTCTGAATAGTGAAGGAGAGCTGTAACAGAAGGGACCAGACCGAGAGCTTCAGTCTGAGTCCAGAACAGAATCCTGGAACAAAGCAGATTCATGAAGCTACGAAACTCTGACAGTTCCTCACTCACACTTCAACTGCTGCAGGACTTCAAACATGGCTGCCCTGCAGAGTCAATGATCCACATGCCAAAGGTCCTTTACAAGACACAAAGTGTGTGTGCGTGTGTGTGTGTGTGTGTCTGAGGATTAGTGTTTATTCCTGAGAGAGAGATAATCCTCCCAGCATTCCTCTCCACGTCTCCGCTCGGTGCTATCAGCAGCAGTGTCAGTGTTTCTTCACCTCCGTCCTCCTTCCTCCTCTTTTCTTCTTCTTCTTCTTCTTCTACTTCTATTTGTCTATTTCTCCCTCGGTCTCAGTCTTCCTCCTCCTCCCTCTCTTCTTCTTCTTTGGTTTCTTCCTGAGTTTAATTACACTCCACGTGAGGCGGATGTTGACAGACACGCACACACACACGAATCTGCACAGCGCTACACTTCAGTAAACACACTCTGGTCTTTTACTACCCGCCCGGCTCAAACCAGGAAGTGGATAATGACAACAATCAGGGCCTTGCTTTAGCTGCCTGGCCACATGCCTGACTGAAACTCCCGCCATTCTCTGGGCTGAGACAGACAAACAGGTCACGAAGACAATGGGCCTGTGTGTGACATGCTGCAGTGAACACATGAATTCATTACTAACAGAGTTACGCACAATTTAGAGCACAATCCCTTAATTATGGTCAAACCGCTGTCTGTCATATCACTGTCAGTGTCTTCAGCTGTCTGTCTTCTTCCCTCATCTCTGCATATCCCCACCTTTCTCCTACTCTCCTCACCTCCTTCTTTCCTCACTCGTCTCTTTCTGTCCTCATCTGTCTCTGTCTGTCCCCACACTGGCCATGTGAACTGAATAACATCAAGTGGCTGACTGACTCTGTCTTGTCAAGACATCGCTGAGTCCTTCACTGTGTGTTACTGTAAACGGCCACATGAGGGTGCTCAGAAGCAGAGGACAGACAGAGGACAGTCCTGTTCCAGTCTGAAGCCATGCTGACTGAATATTAAGAACCAATAGGATTTGGTGTTCTCTGGTCTGATGTCATCATGGAAGCCACTTCTGTGTCTCAGTGTTGATCCTGTTACTACCTGATACTGTTAAGGTCTGGGCCTTCATCATCATCATTATTATTGTTATGGTGATATACACTTATAATAAGAATTGGCAATGAATTGTGCATCTGCTGTTGCCTGTTTTTCTCTTCTGAACATAGATTATTTTCATCATCGTGATGTCATCATTATTCAACAGCTTGCCGTCCTGTTACATAAAATATTTGTTTTATTTAGAATCAAACTGTGTAGGAACAGGAACAAAAGCAGAGCTGTTGTTATGGTGCAATGTGATTATGGCTTCAGTCCCATTGACAGAAATGGCACAAGGACACACACGCACGCACACCTGCTCCTCTTCTTGTGTGATCACTGTTCCCTTTCATCTGCTGCCCACTCACTGTTCCCATGACAAATAAAAGGCCACACGAATGCACAACGCAGGATTCGTACAGATCTCTTCAACTCCCCCACAGCCACAGATGACCTGCTTTCTCTGTAACAAAAGGCTGATTATAAATTCAGCATTCATCCTGAACCGGACGCTCAGTGAGCCACAGAGACCCAACCTAGACTCACATAAAATAAACATGCAGCATCAGGTGAAGTTGAAGGTGGAGTTATTATTCGGAAAAGGAGCATTGGGGGTTCAACCCTGGTTCAGTGGGCCCAGTCCGACCCATGTATACGTTCACATCTGGGCAGAATCCAGCTGTGATCCTTCTGTGTTGATTTAAGTTGTATCTGGGATCCGTGATGATGTTTCCTTTACCTTCAAATACACAGATACAGCTGATTCTTACATAAATGGTCTGGTGGCTGACGAGAAATGACAGCTGTACTGGCTGGCTCCACCCCCAGAACACACACCAATTCCGTCTGGATTACTGATTAAATTATGTTGAGATTATGCCTGCTGCTGGCAGCCGCACTGTGTCTCACAGTGATGGAAAACAACCCTTCTCTGAAACCAGACACCACTGACGACCTCAGAGGCAAATCCATACACATTATATAAAGGGACACTGAGCATCAGACCTGGTCCTGTTCACTGCGCAGCATCAGCCTCTCCTCACCTCCCTGCTCTACAGTCATGTGGTTTCTGAATTTAAGTCAAACTCAGCTGGTCTGAGGACCAGATCAAAAACCAGGCTCAACCTGGGCCCTACTAGATTAACCCATCCTGGACCTCATTCTGCCAAATCCCAACTGGAGCAATGGAGAAAGGAGGGGCGAGACACCTGAGGGGTAAATAAGACCAAGGTGAGGAGGATGATGGGAGGGAAAAGGTGGAAGATGGTATTAAGTTCCTCCAAATAATTCACTCTGTTTTCACCATCTTCATCATCATCATTGAGTTCATCTTACAGCTGGAGGAGGGACCACAATTAGATTAGAGGTTTGCAAACACCAACAGTTTCTCTGGCAACAGACAGGCTAATTCTTCACTCATAGATACCGCCGACAACACAGAGGCCGAGATGTTCATTGGGCCAGTAAAAACACGGCAGAAAAGGTTTGGAGAATCAAGATCGAGGAGGAGAAAACAGACAACTGCCCTCAAAGCTCTGAAGTAATATGTCGATCTGACTGTGTGTCCAGTCTTTACCTTCAGAAACATGAAACAACAACATGAGCTTCACACCACACCATCACTACCACCTGGACAAATGACTGAACAAACAGCACAGACAGGAAACATGAGTAACTGTTCACAGCCTCCTCTGGAAGAGGTAAAAGGTCACTGTGACAGCTTGTCCTGGCCTGGCAGCTGAAGTTATATCATCTGTTTATTCCTGTCACACAATATCACTCCCAAACATGTAAGCTGCAGGGACGTCTCTGCAATTTATTGTGTCCTGTTTTTGGTCACACATTAACATTTCCTCATCCAGGAGAAGCCACAGAGCACAGGTAAAGGTGTGGTTTAAACACGGTATCCTATACAGGCTTCCTTTTCAACGTGTGTCAAAAATAAAAATAATGCTTGGGATAAAAGAGCAGAGAACGTTTATACAGCCAGACTATGGACTTGACGATGTGATGATGTTTGCACAGGCCTGAAATCTGTAAACACATCATCAGATTTATGAAACCATATCATTTCCATTCTCTCTCCCTCACTGTGTCATAATCACATCCATCAATAATTTAGCTGACAGCACTCTCAAAGATATTGAAAGACCACCAAGGAATAAAAATCTAATTTATTAACATGCACATCATCGTTATATAAACAGCAGTTTAAGTGTAGGATGTGTGGATCCATATGTCTATTCTATATCTGCTTCAAGGAATCTGCCCACAGATGGAGACAGATTTAGGTGACCTATTTAGGATTGCAGAGCTAGGATGGAGGAGTTAGGATGTCAGGAGCTACGACTCATTCTATTTTCTTGAAATACTACTGAGAGAACATTGTCATTAGATTCTTTCACCACGTGCACACACACAGGTAACCTTATCAGAAACATGACGTAACATTCAGGTAAAACAGGTTTCAGGAAGTGGGCTGCATTCCTGTCCTTTTGTGTTATTTTGTCTGTCCTACCTGTAGGACACCTGCTTCCTGAGGTTCAGCTGGACAAACTCTGCCTCCATCTGGGACACTGATAGGAGACACCCGTCCTCTTCCGTCCCCTTCTCCCCCAACTGTCCCAGGACCTGAACCATAGAGATGAGTTGACAGTGAGCCTCTGTCAGTGTTGCTGCTCCACTTACTTCACTAACAGCTGATGAGGAAACACAAAACTGCTCTTTTTGCTCAATGATAACAAGAAAAGCTTTCAGGTATGGTGGAGATGTTTTTGCTCCTGTGACGATCTACCTGAACAGGTGAGCTCTGTCCCCCCCTGGCTGTGAGGTCCACAGCGAACACCCACCTGACAGGTGCTCGGCTCCCCGCTGCTCACGGGGATCCCCTCCACCGGGAACACGTCCTCCTCCTCGGCCACGTCCTCCAGCCCGGGCCGCGCCACCACCGGAGGACAGTCGGTCATCATCCTCCCAGTTAGTCCGACTTCTGTCAGGATCAACGCCACACTGCTGCGGCTGCTTCCTGGATTTTTACAAGTTTCGATTCAGATGCGCCCCCACTCCCGGTGCCGGTCACGGCCCCGTCCTCCGTGCACCCGTGCGGAGGGACACCGGATCCCTGTGAGACACTTGGACAGGATGATGAAGTGAGTACACCAAATGAAAAGTTGTCTTGAACGGCTCCGTCATCAGCTGATGCAGGAAATCAGCTTTTGTCCCCCTCCCTCCATTGAACAAAACACAACGAATAAAATGATATTTTATCTCCACCCTGATTGGTTAGGGTTCGGCCCCGCCCCTCTCAAGGGGACTGTCCAATCATTTGGTCTCCTCACATGCACACAAGCTGTCCAGGTGTTTGTTTGTATCCTTCCTCCTCCTCTTCCTCATCTGACTGCAAAATGTGAAGGAACCAGGTTGGACCCAAATCCCCCCTGATCAGCATCATCCATCTGTTGCCATGGCAGCGAGGCGAAGTCCAGTCAGCTCTTTATCTGTACAGCTCCAGTTGCTTTGTCAATGTAACATTATTTACTGAGAGCCAACAAACTTCATGTGAAGAGGCAGAAACAGGGAGAAAAACCAGGCTCATGGTGGGCGGCCATCTGTCTCTACCGGGGGGATTAGACAGAGAGAGGGGGCGGAAAGAGCTTGAGAAAAAAACCATCAAGTGAATCAGTAAATATTCAAAACTCCACCCTTGCGTGAGTGTGTGTTTTATATCCAAGTTGTGCTACCTTAGCAATGAAAAATAACTGATTATATAAGCTATAATTAACTATATAAAGGACATCTAATTTTAATGTCATTATTGAGGAATAACTGGAGAGTTTGCGGTAAAATAATCTAAAGAATAAAGTGTTGCTGTGGTGGAGTACAGCAGCTACAGGCCTCTGAACATGTGAGCAGGAAACATCAGCTCTTACTTCAGATCTGAGCTCAGAGTCCGGATCCAGGAGACCACCAGGGATCCACCTACATCTCCTCTGCCAGCCGCTAGGCCAGAACAAAACTAAAAATATATCTCCCAACCCAGATCTGGTTTTGAAGGTAAACCTGTCCAGAAAGCAGAATGAAACTGTCTGGATGGAAATCTCAGGTGATGTGCTCTGAGAGTCAAGAATAACTTCATAAAGCTGTGAGTGGAGAGTTATCATCTAGAAACTCCTCCCTGGGTGAGGAGGGGGTGATGTTATGATGGCAGTCCAGCAGAGGGCAGAAGATGTCTGATCAGTGATGGAAAACAAACTGAAAATACTGACTTTGAGGACCAGAATTCTTGATACAGGCCAAAATCACTGCAGGAACATTTGCAGAAACGCTTGTTTCAAATAAAAACGTGCACAGGAGCTTCACCACTCCATCACCTCGGTGGTTAGGCAGTGAGTTTTTGGGACATAAAGCAGAAAATCAACAGGAGGGACAGTCTGAATGGGTTTTCTGGCTTCATACTGGATGTCACAGTGAAGCTGGTTAGGGTTTTACCTTTTGGGTGTAATGGAATGGGCTAACACGTGGTTATGCACAGTTCAGTACAGTTTTAGGTCATTTCCTCCTTATTCCTTTCTCAAGCGAAGACTCAGGCTTCCAGATGTTAGTCCCGCTCCAGACTTGGGTCTCTATGAGCTGATCTTTGCAGCCTCCAAAGTCCTGAAGTTTCCAGTTTCCTGGTCCTGTGATCCTGAGTCCAGCCCAAACCTGAGCCAGTCTGGGCTCCTCCACTGTCAACACTTCTGACCATGTGATGTCAGACCTTCCTCCGGATCATTGCAGTCCTGACCCTCACAGCTAACAGCACCACCACAACCTGCCTGGCCTGAGTCCCTCTTCAGAGACGTGTGTTTGCTTGCTCTCATTTTCTTCCTCCGTATTTGTTTTCTCCTTCTGAATGGCCTTTTCTCTTCACAGAGGAGGAATAAAATCGGGTATGTCCACCCTGCCGGTTGCCAGGTTGTCGGCCAAAACAGCTATTCAGAGCTGAACACACAGCCATTGTCTGTCCCATTGATAAAAACCCAGAATGCTGACTGTGCTGAACTGCAGCCAGTCTAACTACATTTATGTCTGGTCTGCAGCAGCTAGCAACCCCGTACCCCAACTATCTCCCCGAACTGCCCCTAAAACAGCCCCAGCCCCTGCTGCCCAGCCCGGTTGCTCTTGGCCTCTGCCTGCATGGAGCAGCTAAGCCCCTGTGCTAGCTGGCCAAAGCCCTGTGGGATTAGCCTAATGCAGGCGGCGGGAAGCCGCTGGTGGTGAAACAACAGACATGGGAAGTGAGCCTTATCTTTCATTAGAATTTACTCTTTGGTTCACATGACAGCAGCTCAGTCATTTGTCACTGAATCTTGAATGTTGTTCTCTTAGTTACATTCGTTTTATGATGTAATAAATTGAATTCAGAGGCTTCGTCTGAAGACCAACTCTGTCTTAGTGCTTCTTTCAGAGGTGTCCTTCCTTCCCAGAATCGAGAAATTTGCTCTTTTGTGGTCCAACCCATGCTGAGATTCACCGCTTGACGGTAGAACTGTAAAACAAAAGTCCTGTAAAAAGCTGTTTACAATGACTGAAGCCACACAGGAATCCTCTGTCAGTGAAGGATATCTACTTCTCCATAGACTGTTCAGACTGCTCACTGTCCTTGCAGATGGAGGTTGTTCATGGTGGTGGAGTCATGAGAACTTTAGTCTCACTGTCAGAAGGACCTCTTCTGAGCCTGCATGTTCTCCCTCTGAGGTTTTCCTCCAGAGCAGCCTCAGTGTCTCATGGCTCTGTTCTCTCGACAGTGATCTCCTTCAGTTGCTCCAATAGATGATTTTAATTATACCACGATGTTCTTCAGGACACGTTGCTCCTGTCATGTGTGTCAGTTGTTGTTGCTCTGAGTAGCATTGTGTGTAAATCTGCTTTTGTCCAAGCACCCAGGCAGGACAATGAAGCAGCATTATGTCACTGACAGAGTGGACATGTGTGTCTGCTAATGAACGACCACTCAGGTGAAATTCCTGTCTTTAGTCGGCTTCCTGACCTCATTGTGTCTGTGGTGCCCTCCTTCACCGGGGGTTTGTTTTGGCAGCCCTGTGTGTCTGGTGTGTGGGTGGCACTGGGTCGCTGCAGGGTCTGGATGGAGTAGTGCCCCCCCATCCTCAACCCCCGATTCTGCTGACGGGGCCCAACCCACCATGAGATAATGCCATTCCAGAGGGATCGTGGCTAAAGCCTCTCTTTCTGGCTCTCAGGTATATAAAGAGGCAGCAGCTGTAGAGCAGAGGACAAATCACTTTGGAAACATACTTCATCATCATTCTTCACCTCCCTCCTATCACCTGCTGGACTCTGAGCAGGTCCATCGGTCAACCAAGCCGAGTCGAACCAGACCAAACTGCCTCCGGTCACTATGGATATTTCCATCCAGCACCCCTGGTTCAGACGTGCCCTGGGCTCTGTCTACCCTGCCCGACTCTTCGACCAGTTTTTTGGGGAAGGCATGTTTGACTACGACCTCTTTCCTTACACCACCTCCACCATCAGCCCTTATTACAGACAGTCGCTGTTCCGCAACTTCCTGGACTCCTCCAACTCTGGCATCTCTGAGGTAATGACATCAGACTCAGGCTCCTTCAGGACATAGAAGCGTTACTCTGTTCACTGGTAGAAAGTGTCTTCATGTTATTATCAGAAGCAGTAAATATGTGAATAACTTGAAGAGAAAGAACTAAATTTGATCCCAGCTGAATTTCAAAGACTCTCTGTGTCTCTGCGTCTCCCTCAGGTGAGGTCTGACAGGGACAAGTTCACAGTCTACCTGGACGTCAAGCACTTCTCACCTGATGAGCTCAGCGTGAAGGTCACAGACGACTACGTGGAGATCCAGGGCAAGCATGGAGAGAGACAGGTAATGATAATAATGTTGAATTCGACACCGGGTCGGTGTAGTTTATCTTTCAGTTCATTATTGTGTCTGCGCTGTACTCCTGAATCTGTTGGTGCAGTTCCTGTTTGGCTTTTTGTCTAAATTTCAGCATTGAACTGTAATTCCTTACTGTCTCAATCTGCTGTCTTTCAGGACGACCATGGTTACATCTCCCGTGAGTTTCATCGCCGCTACCGCCTCCCCTCCAGTGTCGACCAATCAGCAATCACCTGCTCCCTGTCAGCTGACGGCCTGTTGACTCTGTCAGGGCCAAAGGTCACCGGGGGGAACGAATCCAGCCGCAGCGAGCGCAACATCCCTGTCACCCGTGACGACAAGCCCAACTCTGCTGCGCCCTCTTAGACACCAAGGGTTGGAGTTCAGCCTGGGGTGATGGAAGGGCTCAGCCTGCCGCCAACATCCTGGGACGGATGAACTCTGGTTCACCTATCCAGGTCCTCCTAGCATCCCTTCCTCCTCTATTGATCCTGCGTAGCACACTCTTCTGTATAATTAGTTTTAAAAATTCCCATGAGGGTGGTAAAGTGAGGGGGCGGCTGGAGTCATCTAAGGGCGAGGCCTCCACACGAGCTGATGCCTCACTCTGCTGATGGATGTGCGTTTCAGAGTGAGGCCTCTGACACTGCAGACGGTTGGAGTTCAGGCCAAACGTCAAACACGTTCTTGTCCCTGGTTTCCATCAGTTCTCCTGTGATGATTCTCTGAACCCTCTGCTCTGTCTTCAGTATCTTCTGTAGTCTAGATCCTGTTCAATGGACACCAAGCTCAGTACTGTGGAGTCCAGACTAAAGAAAACAATAATAAAGCTGTACAATTAACTTAAGGCAACTCCTGTATGGGTCTGTGTGTCTGTCTGTCTGCACTTCACCTTGGCAGTACTGAATCAGGATATCTGAGACACTGGGTTTGTGCCTAAAGGTCAGAAGGCCCAGAGGACAGGAAAGAGAAATCTGAAATTTCATCATCCATGACTGCAGGTTTAAGCTCCCATTCAGGGACCCTGGATCCAGATGTGGTGTCTTCAGTTTCCCACAGCAGTTTTTGAAGCAGGGGCAGATGATGTCAGTTGTAAGTGATATATCTGTAGGATTGTATGTCCCAAAACAGTCCAGAGGTTTGTACGGAGGAGACAGTGGGTGAGTTGAGTCTCAGAGGAGATCAGACAGAGCTCCCTGACAAAGGAAACGGGATGAGGGGATGTCACGAAATAAAATGTTGAGAATGAGAACAGAAAAAAGACAAAACAATAATTTTATTAACAAACAAAAATTGAATTCACTCTAAATGCTCAGATCTATCATTCAGCAAACAGACAGGAAACCATTTCTATGTTAACAATGTGCCATCATCTTTAATCTGTGTCATCATATGAACACAAAGTGTGTAACAACCAAACAACAACATCTGAAAAGTTTAGATATGAACCAGGTTCAAATTGTAGTGAGAATGCAGGAAACGGACCATCATGTGACAGGAAGTGGACGAGGACTGATCTGAAGAGTCTGGATCCACATCAGAGGCCATTCTGTTCTCACCCCCGACCCTGAAAACACACCCCACCCACCACCAGCACCTCCACTTTACTGCCTCCCTGTGTCAGGCATATTAGCAAAAAACTATCACCCACAAGTCACTGCTGCTGTTCAAGCCTCCTTCTTGTTCAAGATTCAGACATTTGGAGAGTGGTACCTGTTGCAAGACCTGCATATCCTCCAAGGTCTGCTGGGCAGCCAGTCTCAGGCTGGGCTCCACACTGGAGACGAGCTGGCTGACGCGAGCCTGGAGGTCTGGAGCCAGCAGAGAGGAGCCCAGCAGGATCAGCACCTCCTCGTCCAGCAGCAGTGACTGCAGGAGTCGCAGAGAGTGGAGACAGACCTCCCAGTCTCCATCTGTCACAGAAACCAGAGGAGAGGACATCCTGATCATTACAGGGATGCTGTGGGTTGTCATCCATAACTAACTAAATAAGTAGCATCATTATTGATCAATAAATTATTATCTATAAGAACAGAAAAAAATTGACCCATGAAGACCTAGAGCAGGACTGAATGTGGGCTTCCTGCAGCACACGTCAGGACACCTGTCCAGTCCACTCAGAATATCCAGTCCTTATGACTTCTTTTTTTGGGTTAAGTTATAATTGTTTTTATTTTACATGTAGGTTGTGTGATGAGATGTCAATATGTTGTACATCTCTCGATGTGTGTGTGTGTGTCACTGCACTCGTCCTCACCATTCAGCAGGGTCCAGATCAGAGGCAGGAGTCCAGGGTTCTCACTGATGTACTTCAGCCCTTTCACACTGATACTGACGTTGTACAGAGACATGAGCATCAACCTGCAGCAGTAAACCAGGATGAAGTTCACTGAGGAGGACCAGCACTGACATGAAATGACTGACCAGTAAGTGGAAAATCATCACACACGATCTAATCTAAGGTCTATTTAAAACCTAAGGGAGGTGAGATTGAGAGCAGGTCCACCTACACCTTCAGCCTGGGGAAGACTCCAGGCTTCATCAGCTCCAACAGCTTCATCAGAGTGTCCAACATGCTGTGAGCCGAGGCAGACAGGAAATCCCGCCCACATGTTACTGCAGCTATGTCTGGTTGGTGGGAGGACAGGACAGGAAGTGGCTCCCCATTTGAGTTATAAGAGGTGTTATACGTGATGCAGAACAAAAGCTGTGGACTCACTGGTGATGGTTCCAGCCAAAGCCAAGACAAACTGGTGCTCCTGGGAGTTCTGGTCCTCAGTCTGAGGCTTCAGCTCCACATCCAAAGATCCAATGAAGCTCTCCAGAGTCTGAGCTGCTATAGCCAGGAAGGCCTGCAGCTTTGCCTGCACCACACACAATATAGCTCCACCAATCAGCTGTCAGACATCTCATCATGTGATGCAAATACCCACAGGTCAACAAAAAAAGTGAGATGAATTTTTGTAGATGGATAATGATATACACGTATTATCATGGGATAAGTAACACACATACACACACAGACTCACATCAGCCAGCCAGTGTGTGACCGTGTCCTCGCTGACGGAGCAGCTCCACAACAGATTGCAGGTAGCAGATCCAAGACCAGAACAGAAATCTGCCTGCTGCTGCAGCTGAGCTCCACTCTGCCACAGCTGCTCACGTAACAGCAGCTTCTCCTGCACATACACAAAAAGACAAAGGTGTCCTGGCATGTTTGAACAACAATAAAGTTGACAGCAGCATAACGAAAGTTGTTTGTGGGTAAAATGACCACTGATCTCAGATCTGTGTAAAGAAATATGAACCAACACATACAATATTAACTTGTGACTCCCCTCACCTCTCTCTCCCTCTGACAGTCAGACTGAGCAGCATCCAGTCTGGACTGAAGGTGCTGACACTCAAGTCGTAGCTTCACCTGTTCCTGCATCAGCTGCTCTTTCACTACATGAAAACACACACACACACACACACACACACACACAGCAATCATCAACATCATAAGTTGTAGGATGAGCCTGGTCCAGGTGCAGGTTCACAGCAGCATACCTGTCTCAGTAGCTCGGACCTGATACACCATCTGAACCAGGCCCGTATTCAGAATCCTGGGCAGGAAGTCCCTGAGCTGCATCACCTCTGTAGTCAGTTTCTCTAAATCTCTTTTTCTCACTCGGACAAAGACCTCCTGGAAGAGGAGAGAGGAAATAACATCAAAGTGGAGAGGAGGGAATTATTCTCTGTGTGCCCCTTGTGACCCCAGCTGGACACAGAAGGGTCATATGAGGAAGCCACAGAAGTCAACCCCTTCTTCTTCTTCTAGTTGTCGACATATAGTATTTTTGATGTGTTGCTGTATGTGGACCACAGTTCTCTCCAGCCCAAGAAACCAATTTCTTTAAAACTCTTTAAAATAAGGGGCTTTATTTCCTCTGAATAAACTTTAGTTCCACCTGTAATTGCTTTGTGTGAATACCCTGGGCTTGCCCCCTTGTAGTAGGTATGTGTTTTTCCTCCAGCATGTCTGTGGGCAGGGTGAGTGGCTGATACGAGTGAAATTTGGATAACCCAACAGGTGCTGAACATTTACTTGGATCTTTGGCTGGCTCAGTCCCCCGCTAAGAGAAGACAGGCAGCATTGCTAGCTTTAATAACACTGCACATGGAAATGTTTTTGTTGTGCCTGGTCTATAAAATATTTTGCTGTTTCAGTATTTTATTTCTCCCATGTTGTGATGTTGTTAGCTCCATAGTCCTGTTTCAGAGGATCTTTTTAAACCTGACTACTTACTGATTTTGGGACATTGTAAACCTTTCACTGCATCAAAAGCACCAAGGATGTCTGTCTTGTGTCGGTTCAGTCACACTTGCCTCCCATTTTTCCGTCCTACCTTAGCTCTGCTGACCTCTGACCTTGTACAGGTCATCCAGGTGTGTTTAGAGGTCTCCCTCTTACCTTTTCTCCACGGCTCAGGCTGAGGTGTTTCTGTCCAGACATCTTTTAGCTGCCGCTGCTAATCCTGTGGGGTTAGCATTAGCATCAGTGAAGTTAGCATACTTACAACATTGGGAAAGTTATTTCGGTGTTAAGAACCGGAAAATTGTCTTTTTTATTTAATTCATTTTTATTTTCATGTTATTAACGAGTTTTAAATACAATAAAGGTTTAATTTTAACAACAGAAAACCTCCAACCTCCAGGGGACACAACGGCTGAAGCAGCTCCCGTCCGGTTTTTATCCTGAGCCGGACCCGACAGGTCGCCGCCTTCCAGGCTCCAGTCCGGGTTTTGAGACTCTCCGGCCGGCCGTGGAGGCTGATCTCTTCCTTTGTGTGGAGCCGTTGTGTGTCCGTCTGATGGGTCCGGGATCACCGGGGAGAACCGTGCCTGTGATCCGCCTCCACGGTCCCTTCATGTCTGCGACCCCAGAGCCGGACCTCTCCCGCGATGAGGCGTTCATCAGCCGGTTCCCCATCCACCGAGCCTGCCGGGACGGAGACGTCGGAGCCCTGGTGTCCCTGTCTCAGCGGCTCCCGGACCCGGCTCCTCTGGCCGCAGAGGACTCATGTTTCGGCTGGACCCCCCTTCACTGGGCCGCTCACTACGGACAGGTGAGCTATGATGTACGGGCTTTACCTGTCCGAACCTGTCCGCTTATCTCCATTAAAGCGCTCTTCTGTTCTCGGGCGTCCTAAATCGGTCAACTGGCGCGTTATTCAGATTAATAAAGTAATTAATGAGCCGCCGGTGTGTTTGTCTGTTTGTGGCTGTACAATAAAGTTTTCAGGCAAAAAAAAAAAAAAAAAAAAAAAAAGCGAACCGCCGCGCCATTTTTCATTGGTGTAGATCGGCCAATAAGAAATCAGGCGCCAAAACAGCCCCATGAAACCAGGAAGTGCATGTCTCATGACGTCACCTGTAAACATTTTCCGTCTTAGCATGTAAGTCTGTTTTAGTTTTATCATAAAAATTCATTTTGTGTAAAAAATTAGTTTATATAAATTTAATATACTTACATTTATTACAATTTGTTAAATTGGGAATTTAAAAAAAATCTAATATTTGTTGAGAAAAGGCCTCACACATATTTCTGTTTAATGATAAAATTATGCTGTGAAGGGAATTTAATACTAAATATTTTTATTCAGATTAAAAGTGAACAATCAAGGAACTTTATATTTACACATTTATATTAATGAGAAAGTTGACTCCTACAATCCTGCTGGATGCCAATGAATTATAAATGCAATCTGAGGACATTACATGACCTAATTGCAAAACTGTAATACATTTAATTCTAAATTCATATACATTAATTTGAAATAATTTCTGGATCAGTATCTAATTCTATAAAATTCACATGTAATGTTTTCTGCAGTTACACTGTTGTGTTGTATTGTGTCCACAGCTGGAGTGTGTGGTGCGCCTGGTGCAGATGGGCTGTGAGGTGAACTCTGTGACCAGCCGCTTCAAGCAGACGCCGACACACACTGCAGCGTTCGGAGGACGCCCCCACTGCGTGGTGTGGCTGACTCAGGCCGGAGCCGACGTCAACAGACAGGTGAGTCTGACGGAGAGAGGACCTTTATAGCTGATAATAAAATGGGTACCCAGCAGTGAATGCTGTCTAATGCTGCTGCTCCCCATGAGAACTGAAGGTCTTTATGGGATGGGTGTGTCATACTTGAGTGCAGATTTAATATCAATAGTCAAAATTGATGATGTGGCCGATACCCAGATTAGTTCTTGGTTGATAGTCCTTATTTGGGCCTGTGAGTGCAGAAGCATTGAGTGATGAATGTGTCAGATCTTTAGTGATTGTAGATTAATGATGAAACGAGACATCAAGATGACTTTCATTCTTGTCTGTTTGGACCTGTTTAGCTTCAGTTTGTCATTTTGGGTGTTTTTGCAGGTGTTGGTAGTCACTCAGCTTGTGTTTTGCATCCGTAATCATTGTGTAACTCTTAGTAGTTGCTCAGCATCATCTACTCACCAGTTTCTCTCTATTTGTTGGTCTGTATATTTGTATTTATTATTAGCATTTATTTATTTAGCATAGTTTATTTTTTAGTTGTAGAAGATTTGCCCCTCCCATGTGGGTCTTTTTTGCATCGCTGTAGTTTAATCAGTTTATTGTTTTGCTTCTCTTTGCAGTTATTTTGCATTTCTCAGTAAAAAGTTTGCCTGTTTGCAGTTTTGTGATTATTAGGTCTATTTCTCATCTCACTATATAAAAACAAAAAAAAAAAAACAACCTCAAATATTCTAGTCAAACAATATAATATTCAGATACATATGAGAGTAAATTTGACAGGACATTCAGATCACTTTCACATTTTTTTTCCCGCTTTAAATGCTGTTAAAGTTGATTATTGACCTTTTCATGCTCAGCTTTGTTTTAATGTTAATCCAGATGCTGGTCCAGTCCATCAGAGGGGAGGCGATGGATTGTACACATTTGGTCTCCATAGTACTACTGTACAAACTTTTTAATATTATCTATAATATTTCTTTATATTGTGCATATACTGTACATCATCTATTGTCTAATTCTTATTTTTTCTTTTTATTGATGCTGCTGTAATACTGTAAATTTCCCCACTGGAGGACGAATAAAGAAATATCTCATCTTATCTTAGAGCACCGCTTGAAGAAAGACGGACGAAGAGAGCAAAGATCTCCGGCTGCTAAAGACGGAGTGGAGCTGGATTAGGACACCGCGAAGGACTGTCGGAGAGGGGGCAGTACAGTTTGTACCGGACAGAGCAGCAATTATCCGAAGGAGCACTTTGAAGAAAGGAGGCAGAGGAGAAACTAAACATGGAGCACACAGAGCAACAGAGGAGGAGGAGAGCTAAGCGCTAAGGTAAGCTAAGCTAAGCTAAACTAAACTAAGCTAAGCTAAGCTACTCAGCGGAAGCGAAGAATCACCGGAGTCTTTTAGGAAAGAAAGTTTAATTCTTACCGAACTGAGAGTCATATGGAGGTTAAATACCGATAAATCAGGACAACGGCGAAGATAATCTTTGGTTTGGTGACAGAAAATGACCGGAAGTATGAAGTGGAAATGACGTCAGACGCAGACTTTAGCGCACCGCTCGAAGAAAGATGGAGGAGAGCAAAGAGTTCCGGCAGCTAAAGACGGAGTGGAGCTGGATTAGGACACCCCGGTTCTGGAAGAAGCTGCTTCTTTGGGCTCAGACTGCTCTTCAGTTGGCTGGATGCTGCATTCTTTGGGCTCGTCTGAAGGTAGGGTTAATGTTTTCTCTCTCTTACCTGTGAAGGGAACCAAAAGTCACATGAATAACTGTCAGTGTTCATGTCTGTTTTTTCTATTTCCTTCTGTTGACTTTAGTTTGATGTCGGTGGATTTTGAAGTCCAGCAGCCAAACTGTTAAAGACTCAGTTTTCCTGAGCAGATGGAAATGGAGCCCTCCTGTGGGCAGGTTGTGTAAGGACGTCACTTCACTTCACTGATCCTGTTGTTCCAGAATCCAGAGTCCAATGTCTACAATCTTGAATCCAGGGTCTGGGGTTTACAATCCAAAGAGTAAGTATCAGAGGACTAGAGTAAATAAGGGAGTAATGGCAAGTTTGGGGGATATATATAGAATAATTTTCTGCATGAGGATGATGGACAGATGAAACACAAAAATGAGAATCCAGCTGGCAGTGATGTTAAAGTTGCTCATCCAGTCATAGAGTGTCGATGTCTGATCTCTGGGTCTGAGCAGGTATGAGGTCTCCTGACTGGCAAAAGAAATAAGACCCACTGCCAGGTTTTATTACTACTAATTAAAAAAATAAAAAAAAAAAAAAGTAGTAGTAGTGTCATCAGGTACCAGAGCCGGACTTGAACCGACAACCCACAGAAGCCCCAATGGTCGACCATCTGACTGAGCTAATCGTTATGACAATCCAGAGAGCTCCAGGCGTATTTAACTTTTCTTTTTGTGTTGAACGTTAAAATAAGCATAATGATAGCCACCAAGTACCAGAGCCGGACTTGAACCCACAACCCACAGAAGCCCCAATGGTCGACCATCTGACCGAGCTAATTGTTGTGACAATCCAAAGAGCTCCAGGCGTATTTAACTTTTCTTTTTGTGTTGAACATGAAAATAAGTGTAATGATGCCAACAGGTACCAGAGCCGGACTTGAACCCACAACCCACAGAAGCCCCAATGGTCGACCATCTGACCGAGCTAATCATTGTGACAAGCCAAAGAGCTCCAGGCGTATTTAACTTTTCTTTTTGTGTTGAACGTGAAAATAAGTGTAATGATGCCAACAGGTACCAGAGCCGGACTTGAGCTGGACTTGAACCCACAACCCACAGAAGCCCCAATGGTCGACCATCTGACTGAGCTAATCATTGTGACAATCCAAAGAGCTCCAGGCGTATTTAACTTTTCTTTTTGTGTTGAACGTGAAAATAAGTGTAATGATGCCAACAGGTACCAGAGCCGGACTTGAACCGACAACCCACAGAAGCCCCAATGGTCGACCATCTGACTGAGCTAATCATTATGACAAGCCAAAGAGCTCCAGGCGTATTTAACTTTTCTTTTTGTGTTGAGTAGGTATCAGGTCGAGAACACCAGTGGATGGTTTAGATGATGACCCAAAAAGAAACCAACTCAGAGATTTAAAGGAAAGAAAGATCTTTATTGCATCCTTTTATTTACCTCGATGGCTGAAGTTTGAGTTTCTACAGAAATTACTTCAGTTAGTTTGAGATACCGAAGTGTGCTGTCGGTGTGAAGTATCGCGAGACTTTGGTGCCTGCGTGATCCAAGATGGCTGAACACAACAACAGTTTGTACCGGACAGCAGGCAGCTCTGCTCCTGATCTCAACTTCCTACAGAATTCAGCCCGATTCGTCGAAACACAGAGTGGAATTATCAGAAGGAGCATTTTGAAGAAAGGTGACAGAGGAGGAGAGTGGGAGGCAGCGCTCAGGTAAGCTAAGCTAAACTAAACTAAGCTAAGCTAAGCTACTCAGCGGAAGCGAAGAATCACCGGAGTCTTTTAGGAAAGAAAGTTTAATTCTTACCGAACTGAGAGTCATATGGAGGTTAAATACCGATAAATCAGGACAACGGCGAAGATAATCTTTGGTTTGGTGACAGAAAATGACCGGAAGTATGAAGTGGAAATGACGTCAGACGCAGACTTTAGCGCACCGCTTGAAGAAAGATGGAGGAGAGCAAAGAGTTCCGGCAGCTAAAGACGGAGTGGAGCTGGATTAGGACACCCCGGTTCTGGAAGAAGCTGCTTCTTTGGGCTCAGACTGCTCTTCAGTTGGCTGGATGCTGCATTCTTTGGGCTCGTCTGAAGGTAGGGTTAATGTTTTCTCTCTCTTACCTGTGAAGGGAACCAAAAGTCACATGAATAACTGTCAGTGTTCATGTCTGTTTTTTCTATTTCCTTCTGTTGACTTTAGTTCGATGTCGGTGGATTTTGAAGTCCAGCAGCCAAACTGTTAAAGACTCAGTTTTCCTGAGCAGATGGAAATGGAGCCCTCCTGTGGGCAGGTTGTGTAAGGACGTCACTTCACTTCACTGATCCTGTTGTCTCAACGTCCAGGGAGTAACAGCCTGATATGATTTATGGGGATTAACGTCTGTCAGATGTCTTTCTGTATTTCATGCCGTTAAATGTGAGCGCTGGCTACTCCCCCGGTTCCACTCCGGTCTGTTCCAGGTCCCAAAAACCGCTGTCAGTTGGCAGCGGCCCACTCTCTGACTCTGGTATGCCTCCGGTACCAGAGTGTACGGGCTCGGGTGTGAGGACACCCAAGTGGGGCGAGGAGGTGGATAAGGGTGAGATTTGGAGATTTGGAGAAATACAAGCTGGGGGTTATAGCAAAAATTTATTTATTTCCTAACATTATATATGATACACTACTACATTCTTAAACACTTTTCTCGACCACTCATTAATTACTTACAGCCTAAGAAACTTGATACACACAACTAGTGATATCTGTAAGTAATCAATGGGTGCAATAGTATGTACTACATTTATTTCCTAACATTAACCAATAACCTAGACAAGCTCAGCTATAGTAGCTATTATTTCATCTGTAGTACATCACATACACTCGTGATGCTGGTCTTGAATAGACAACGTCTAGAGCAGGATTTGAACCCACGTTCTCCAAACACCGGAGGAGGGCTCTAACCAAATGAGCCACCAGCCAGAGGTCAAGACGTGGCAAACCTTCAGTCCAAACCCAACGATTATATCAGAAGAAGAAAGGTCAACCTCCGGATCATATTCATTAGTCATTAAAAACATTGTTAATGCTCTCTGATGTCCAGGTTTGATGTAGTTACTAGTTCTATTCTGAATCTTTCTTGAGGTTGTTGAACTTTAAAAGGGTTACATTCAACTGATGTCAGCACGAGACAATACAGAAAGACATCTGACAGACGTTAATCCCCATAAATCATCTCAGGCTGTTACTCCCTGGACCCTGGACGTTGAGACAACAGGATCAGTGAAGTGAAGTGACGTCCTTACACAACCTGCCCACAGGAGGGCTCCATTTCCATCTGCTCAGGAAAACTGAGTCTTTAACAGTTTGGCTGCTGGACTTCAAAATCCAACAGAAGGAAATAGAAAAAACAGACATGAACACTCTGACAGTTATTCATGTGACTTTTGGTTCCCTTCACAGGTAAGAGAGAGAAAACATTAACCCTACCTTCAGACGAGCCCAAAGAAGCAGCTTCTTCCAGAACCTGAGCCAGTCCTCTGGAGCAGACACACCCCGCCCCCTCTCAGAGTCTTTGGGGAGACTTTGGGGTGTCCTCATCCAGCTCCACTTCGACTTTAGCAGCCAGAGCTGGACGTGGATAAGGGGGGGGGGTCTGCAAGCTGGGTGTTATAGCAAAAAATTATTTCTTTCCTAACATTATATATATGATACACTACTACTTTGAACTAATACATTCTTAGACACTCAGCTACAGTAGCTATAATTTCATCTGTAGTACGTACTACTGCACTCATTGATTATTTACAGCCTAAGAAACTTGATACACACAACCAGCTTAGTAATACTAAGTTGACGTTGTCATTTCCGCGTCTTACTTCTGGTCATTTTCTGTCACCAAACCAAAGTTTATCTTTGCCGTTGTCCTGATTTATTGACATTTAACCCATTTAATCCCACCGGTCACAATAGTGACCATAAACATTTTTTTTTTTTATTTCTAAGGCTATAAAAATTTAACTGAATGATCTGTCAATGCATTTCCAACAGATATTGAAATAATAAAGGGTCTCAATGAAATATATGCGGTGTCACATGCTTACTGTAAACTGTCACATGACCAGAGCTGTTTACTTCCTGTTTTCGCCAAGACAAGAGGATGGCAGCAAGAAAGCTCCCAAAGAAAAGGTTAATAAAGTATATAAACATAAAGATAGGACATAGATTTTTGGTACACATCATGTTTAAGGTGTCTAGTATTGATATATGCATTTACAATTACTCAACTTTGTTTCATGTGGTCATAGAACTCACAAACATGTCACAGGCAACAATAGTGACCGGTGGGATAACCCATTGTATCTACATGCTAATACACATAGGCTAACTGGTCTACTAGTTGCCTTCGAATCAATTTTGTCTTAACCTCAGTATTCATAACGGTGCTCCCAGTGTTCATATTGCTAGCCGATAGTATCAGGCTTATATGTAAAATATTCACACTACAATGAGAGCATTTCGAGGCAATGCTGGAACTTTTAAAAGTGATAATAACTAGCCTTTGATATGAGGGTTTACACACACACACACACACACACACACACACACACACCGCTCAAATAGATCTAAATTCAGTCTGTCCAATAGTAGATAAAACACAATATCCCACCGGTCACAAATGAGACCGATCATAAAACTCACTTTTCGTGAAAAAAATCTAAAACATTATAATTGGATAAATGGATACTAATGACACATGATTTGGATATTTTCGTGTCTGGGAAAAATTGGGATTAAATGGATTAACCTCCATCTGACTCTCAGTTCGGTAAGAATTAAACTTTGTTTCCTAAATGATTCCGGTGATTCTTCACTTCCGCTGACTATCTTAGCTTAGCTTAGCTTAGCTTAACTTAGCTCTGCCTCCCGCTCTCCTCCTCCTCTGCTGCTCTGTGTGCTCCATGTTTAGTTCCTCCTCTGCCTCCTTTCTTCAAAATGCTCCTTCTGATAATTCCACTCTGTGTCTCGACGAATCGGGCTGAATTCTGTCGGAAGTTGAGATCAGGAGCAGAGCTGCCTGCTGTCCGGTACAAACTGTTGTTGTGTTCAGCCATCTTGGATCACGCAGCCACCAAAGTCTCGCGATACTTCACACCGACACTGATATTTTTATTTCCGCATCTGAATTCTGAAGTGGATCTAATTACGGTAACCGAGGAGGGTCATTTCAAACTAAACACCAAATGAAAGAATGTGAAACCACCAACCGGAAGTCCCTGTCATTGGGGGGCGGGGCTACACAGCTGGAGCAAGTTACATTAAATAAAGGTGTTGAATGTCACAGCTGCAGTTTGTCTACGGTGGCCGTTAAGGGCCAAACACAACGCAAAGTTATAAATCAAACGGAAGTTCGGTCTGACATTCTAATTGCTCCGTGTTACCGCTGACAGAAAGGCTTTAATGAAGCCTTTAATGAAGAAGAAAAATGGAACATAACGAAATTTCAAATTAAAATTGTTATTATTGATGCTAACGTTAGCATGATTAGCTTAATATCAAACCCAGCCCGCCGTAACACGGAACAATTTTACAGACCTTTCTCGGCCACAGTAGTTATTCGGAATCTGGCCCCTGATTGGCTGGTTGTTGGTACCTGTCTTCCTGATCCGGGTCCTTCAGCTCAGCTGTTCTTTGATTATTTTCTGCTGTGTCCTCGGTGCTGCTTTAAATAAAGTTTAACGTACAGTCAAACAGGTGAGACAGACCAACATAACTGCGTGCTTTATTGATATACAGTAAAGCATTTTATATTACAGTAGTAAGGCATATATTTGGTGGAATCTGATATGTTGTGAAGTGTTGATGTGTTATTTGAAGAACGATGTGATAATTAAAACAAATGTGAGAAATTAAAAAACAAACAACCAAATCAATTAAATTCAGTGTGGATCAAAAACCTCTTCGACTTCGACTGCAGAATCTGACCGACTTCTGAGACGTTAAATAAGGATGGATACATGCTAATATCATAACACCTCACACAGCACAAAACAACTGCTTCATAACCAAAGACAAAAATCAAACTGCTAAAATAAATGCGTCCTCCACACAGAAAACAAACAGCTAATATATCCCAGAATGACAGTAGTGCACACGGATCAGTTCCACTTGGGTAAAATGTCTCGAGTTGTAGAAAATCTGACAGATGAAACATTCAGACTGGAGTAGAACATGTAAAGTGAACCGCTCAGCCAGCAACATGCAGGGCTGAGTACAGTGGAGCTTGACTTTCCACAGTTTACACGAGGTAGAGCTTCTGTGTCTGGGCTGCAGAGTTACACCCGGTATACTGTGTGAACTTCAGTTCTCTCTGGGAACGGCGGGTCAGATTAAACTGCAGCTCCCAGACTGTCACCAGTGATACAGATAAAATCAGACAGTACGCTCCTGTCACCATGGAGATATTCATAAGTAAATGGATGGATGGATGACGTGTCTCAGCCAGAGCCAAAAAAAAAAAAGGCTGCAACATCATGTGGAAATTAGACAGCACACGCGCACACACGCACACACACACACACAACGTACTGTAAAGACCCAGGATGCCTGCATTACCTTGACAGTAGTGTACGTTGTTATTGAAAGACAGTTTCCTCTTAGAAAGCACCCTTTGATTACAATCATCCTCTTTAGATACAAATGTCTGAACTGCTGTAGCTGTTTCCCCGGTAACAAACAGATGACAAATATATGACCACATTGAACACACCTATTTGTATCTTGTCTCACACCCCCCGTCCCATTTTATACAGTTGCATAGAAGTTTAAAAACCAGCCTCGGTTAATAATAAAACAATTTCAGGACGTTTTAAGAAACTACTGAAATCTACAAGTTATGTTTTTCTTTCTTTTTTTTAACGTGTCGTCGGAACCGCAATCCTTCACAAAAATAGACGTTATATATATATATATATATATATTTGCTTTGTAAACTGTGTCTTCGATCCAGTTGTTTTGACTAGAAAAGCATGCTATAAGTAGGGGGGTCAGAAGGGCAGGGCCTCGTGCTGTTCGGCGCTCTGCTCGTCTGTCATCACGCTGACCAGTGACTCCATGGCTCGGCCCAGGTCGTCAGCCATGTGGAACAAACTGCCGATACTGGGACCTAAACAGGGAGGGCGCGATAAGACGGAACAGATACACACTCCGGGTTGGTGACAAATACAGACAAAGTCTCACAACAACAAGAATCTGAATTTAATTATAAAAATAAGAAGCCAAGAGCAGCTTCAGGGCCTCCGTAGTGACAGACAGGAAGGAGGACAGATGTTGGTTGCTCTGTTGTGTTCAGAGTGTGTTAGGGGACGACAACTGTACGGTCGACAACGTTAACGGGACACAAGCGCTGAGCCACTCACCTCTCATGGACGTCCCCGTCTCCCTCCTGACTCACAGGGACGAGGAGGGAAGGCAGAAAAGACAGAACAGGAAGAAGAATCAGTGAGAAAGACAGGAAGGAGGACTGGTTGGAAGAAAACGACGCACACTGAGCTTCACCTGAAGCCTTTTTCTGTCTGACAGGTTGTGAGGTCAAGAGGTCACAAGAAAAGGAAACATGATAACCTCCAGGCTGATTTTGACCTTTGACCTGGTGGGTAAAGTCCAGATTCTAAAGTGGGTTAAATTTTAAGAGTATTTTCTTTCATATGTTTACGTTGTTTTGTTGAACTTCAGTTTGTTTGGTAACTTTTGTATTCGTGCAAAAAATACAGGAACGTGAAAATGAAAGAAAAGTGACAGAACAGAAGAAAGATGGATATTTGAGAGCTGAATATGGAAGCTGTGCATTCATGCTGCCTTTAGAGGTTCAGAAGGGACAGTGGAGCCGAACAGAGTTGGTTTTCCGTACCCTGACTGTGAGGGAAGGAGTTGTTGAGCTGCTCCATCACTTCCTCCAGCCCTGATGCATCCTGGGAAGGGCTGGACAGCTCATCGTCACCTGAAACAGGAAGCGGACTTCAGACTTTATTTGTGTAACACTTTTCATACAAAGTGCAGTTTGAGTTGTGTCCCCTCTGTGCAACCACAACCAGAACGTGTGTGTCTGTGTGTGTTCACCCATTGTGTCAGTAGTCTGGCTGGCCGCCACACGCAGCAGAGGGAGGGAGGAGTCGGAGCGCTGAGAGGAAGTGGAGGGAGACGACAGAGCTGTGCCATTCACTTTGGAGTCGGTCTGACACACACAAACACAGATCAGTTATTTGACCTTTGACCTAATCATTTCAGTCTTCCTCCAGGAAATGACATCACAGGTCTGTACCTGCTCCAGCAGCTGCCTCAGCCGGTGCAGCTGTGACTCCAGCTGTTTGTTGTGATCCTCCAGAATCTGCATCCGGGCCTCCAGGCGTCCTTTGTGCTGCCGCAGCAGTTTGGCCTCGGCGATGAGCTCGGCGTCGCGGGCGCTCTGTGGCGACACCGGCAGCATCTCCGGGGGCGACGGCAGCGGCGACAAGCCCTTCCTGTCGTGGGCCTTTTTCAGACGGTCGTACTCCGCTTGGAGTTTCCTGCAGACACGGAAAATGATTACGATCCGGTCAGCATCTGATTTACATCCTCCTCCTCCTCCTCACTCTGACGCTGACCTGTTCTCCTGCTCCAGGTCGCTGAGGACCCGCTCCAGCTCGCCTTTCTCCTCTGTTTCCATGGAGATGAGGATCTGGGCGGGGCTGCGGGGCTGGCTGAGAGGAGAGCCTTGGTTCAGAGACTGGCAGTAGTGCTGGATCAACATGTGTTCGTCATCGCTGCAGACACACACACACACACACCAAATAATGATGGCAGATATACAAACACACATCAAGGATGTTTGCGCGCGCACACACACACACACACACACACACACACACACACAGGAAAAATGGAGATAAAGAAAATAAGCGTGTGAATGACGTGGCAGCACCACCGAAGGCCTGCAGGTCTGTTATTCTGCTGCTCTAATGAAAATGATTAAACATTAAGACGAACAATAAATTTATCTGCAGTATTTCAGTACTACAGCTTTTACTGCATCAGTTTTAATGCAGATAAAGTGAAATCTACTTTTTACCTGAAAAACTCCTCAAAAAGAACATGAAGGTTCATTTTCTATCTTTTTAAGGCTATTTATCGAGTTACTGACTGATCTGATCATACAATCATGACTAAACCAGACTGAGCTTGCATGACATCATCCCAACCAGCCAATGGGAACAGAAGAAGAGTCAGTTCAAACACAGCGAGCCAATCAGTGAGAAACAAACAAACAAACAGGAAGCAGTCCTCACATGCTCTCATTGGGTGAGATACTGTCATTCAGATAAGAGCCATTACGATTCTCCATTTCTGCTAACCTGCAGAGGGGGAAGAAACAGAGCAGTCAGTCCCAGAAGCAGAATCCAGACGGGCTTCTCTAACACACTGAAGACGGTTTCATCTCCAGCAGAACATCCTGCTGTTTGTTTTTATTTTTTTATTTTTTTAAATCAACTTCAGGTAAATAACCTTCAACTCTACCAAACGCTGCTGGAGGCACGTCTATGTGTGTGTGTGTGTGTGTGTGTGTGTGTCAAACACAGGGCCTCACACGGAGCCAACGGATGGTTTGATTGGTTGATTGATCTGACTGCTTCCTGTCCCTCAGATGTTTTGGTGAGTCTCTGGACTCTGCGTGCAGAACGTTAATGCGGCAAAAAGCCAAACATGCTTTCAATCTTGACATGTTGATTTAAAGACACTCAAACGGTATTTGTCAAAGTCCCACCTCAAATCAACAAAGGTGTGTAACCTTTTTGTCTCAGACACTGACATGTGCAGTCAAACACAAGAGCCAAATCTGGATCAAACTGGATCAGAACCACCAAGGAGGCCATGTGGATGTGGTTCATTTGGGCAACAACAACTTTGTCCAAACTGTTCATGTCTTGTTGTCTGAGAAGGTTCACGTCCTCAGTGTTAATAACTTTCCAGCTCAGTCTCTAAAATAAAGTCACTCTGCTGCGAACAGGAGAATAAAACCGGCGATTTGTTGGTTCTTTAAACAAAAATACACCAGAAGGCTGAAACGTCTCCAGATCTGCGTCAGTAGAGAATCAGGCCGGCTCGTCCCTGGTGAGTCACAGCGGCGTGAACACATTCTCAGGGAGCGTGTTTCACATTTCGTCCAAAGTCATTATTCCGACTCACATCAATCACAGTGTTTCTCTGGAGGAGTCGGGACGTCAGCAGGGACGGTAAAAAGTAGAGCAGGAGGAAGGTTACGCCTCTACTTCCTGTTCGCAAAACAGCGACCGTGGTGCCCGAGACAAACTGCATGTTACCTGTTGGCGTAGTGTTCGATCCGGGTGTGTGTGTCGTCATGTGACAGCTGAGGGGACGATCCAGGCCTGAGAGAGAGAGAGAGAGAGAGAGAGAGAGAGAGAGAGAGAGAGAGAGAGAGGATGAATAAAACCAGCAGGGATTTGTTGATCCACATGAATCCAGAAGAAGCCATGAAGGAAGCGACAGCACGAGGCAGACGAGTGGCAGCATGAAATGTTTCGATCTGAACCTTTCAACAGTTAAAAGTTTATCACAAACAGCTCTGAGGTTTGTCATCACAGCATTTAAAGGTGCAACATTAGTCCAGCTGAAACTGAACATACACACTTTGTATTTAGCTGTGAAGTTTCACTGCTTTGGGCGTGTTGGGATATTTCTGACCTGACGGTTTTTCTAACGCAGTCAGAGACAGACAAAATGAGTGTGAGATGGGCAGAGATGTGTGTGTGTGTGTGTGTGTGTGTGTGTGTGTGTGTGTGTGGGCCAGGTACTCACGCATGGTCTACGGGCCAGAAGTTGATCAGAGTGACAGGACTGCAAGACAAAAAAACATGAGATGATGACACAGGAAGTGGGGGGACACTGCGCAGCGAGGCATGATGGGAGCTGTAGTATGGAAGTGTGATGTGTGGGAGTGACACTAACAACACACTCATATGAACGTGCACATGCACTAACACACAACTGTGAGTCCAATGCAGATTCATCCTGGACAAAGGTGTCACTGTACAACTCCGTCTTTACCTGCAGCTCACCTGCTCCTCAGATATTATGTATTCTACCAATGACCTCACTGATTACAGACTAACTGAAGAATTAAAGGATGAACGAAAGATAGAAAATATACAGAAGGAGGAAGATGAAGGAGAAGAATGAGAACAAAAAGGATTTCTAAATGTTTATTCTGACTATTACTGTCACAGCCACACACACATCACAAAACACACAGACAACAGTTGCAGCGAGGCGTGTGTGTGTGTTTGTGAGACTCACGTCTCCATGTTGTCTCCCTCCAGGATGGTCTGGACAGGCAGGTAGCCCATTCGTGGGTGTTTAGCAAAGTAGCGTTTGGTCCTGAACTTGTTCTTCAGCACCTTGGCAAAGTCTCTGACGTCCTCCCCTGATGTGGTCTGGACAGAGACCAGAGACCAGTTAGAGACCAGAAACCAGTTAAAGACCAGTCAAAGACCAGTCAGAGACCAGCTAAAGACCAGAAAACCAGCTAAAGACCAGTCAGAGACCAGTCAGAGACCAGTTAAAGACCAGAAACCAGTTAAAGACCAGTCAAAGACCAGTCAGAGACCAGCTAAAGACCAGAAAACCAGCTAAAGACCAGTCAGAGACCAGTCAGAGACCAGTCAGAGACCAGTTAAAGACCAGAAACCAGTTAAAGACCAGTCAAAGACCAGTCAGAGACCAGTTAAAGACCAGAAACCAGTTAAAGACCAGTCAAAGACCAGTCAGAGACCAGCTAAAGACCAGAAAACCAGCTAAAGACCAGTTAAAGACCAGTCAAAGACCAGTCAGAGACCAGTTAAAGACCAGAAACCAGTTAAAGACCAGTTAAAGACCAGTCAAAGACCAGTCAGAGACCAGTTAAAGACCAGAAACCAGTTAAAGACCAGTTAAAGACCAGTCAGAGACCAGTCAGAGACCAGTCAGAGACCAGTTAAAGACCAGAAACCAGTTAAAGACCAGTTAAAGACCAGTCAAAGACCAGTCAGAGACCAGTTAAAGACCAGAAACCAGTCAGAGACCAGCTAAAGACCAGAAACCAGTTAAAGACCAGAAAACCAGCTAAAGACCAGAGACCAGTTAAAGACCAGAAACCAGTTAGAGACCAGTGGGAGACCAGGTGAGGAAATCAGGAATAACAACAGGGGATCGATCAAAGTGTCACAGGGATATAAAAGGTGTGTGTTCGTACCGGAGTGCAGTACTCCACCATTGGATACTGCATCTTATGTCCTTTAGCGACGCGACCGGAGAAGAAGCAGCTTTGGCAGATGTCATAGTTAAAATGTTTCAGGCTCCGGTATCTGCGTTTAGACAGAAAGAAAAGACAAGGAGGTCAGAAGAAGCTGCAACAACGCAGGAGGAAAAATTTACAGCTTTGTTTTCCCCACGAGTTTATTCTCTGGCCCTAAATTCAAGTTTAGCACGGCTGCCCTGAAGGGACAACAAAAGAGGAGCTCTGCCTCCGTTAAAGGGCCAAACCTCCCATTCACAGAATAAATGCCCCCCTGGAGTCGATCTGTATTTGAAGGGTTGAAGTTGAAAAAGAGTTTTACTGCCCTGAATCACTTCAGTGGCGTTTTTACTGGAGTGATAATGACATTCATGACAATAATTAGAATTCATCCCAAAGTTGAGAAGCTTCAGAAGCATCTTTTATTTTAAACAAATAAAAAGCAGTTTCGTTGAGGCCGCCGACCTGAATCCTATGATGGGACACTCCTTGCAGATGTTACACTTGGCCTGGTGCTTGGCGGTCTCGGCGGCGGCCACCCGGTGCAGGACGGGTAACCAGACCATGGACTGAGGCTCCAGACGCATCCAGTCCAGGAACATGGCCGCCTCCAGCTCGGGCTTGTTGTTGGCCTGGAAGAAGAAGGAAGGACTCTCACTCTATATTTGGCATTTGGTCAACAAACAAATCCCATAAATCCAAAAACCAACTACAACCAAGTAATGTGTGTGTAAGTGTGCACACACACTGTCCTGCTGCCCCAAATACTCACTCGAGCATTAATGCTCAGCTCAAAAATAGTCCTCCTGTTCATGTGTTGTTCGCCTCCATAGGTCATCTAACACTCTGCTCTTTATTTGGTTTATCTCTCACAAAAAAAGCTAAAGTTACAGTTTCCGTTCAACAGTGTGTGTGAGACATACAAACTGGAAGCAGCTGCGGACTGAGGGCTCGATGTTGGAGCCCCCGAAGGAGGCGACCTCGCCGAGCTGCCGGGGGATCTGGATGGAGTCGTGGAGGAGGAGGCCGAGGCGCCGCTGGTCACAGAAACCCGTCGCACTGGCAACTTGTCTGAACAAAACTGAGGAGAGAGAAAAGTTTGGATGAAACTTTGTGCTGTTTTCTCTGAAAACACAGAAGAACACAGAAGTCGGTTATCGAAATGTGTTAGTTAACACAAATGAAAAGTTTGCATCGGTTTAATTGTACGTTTTTACTTAATTGATCTCACTGATTATTATTATTTTTTAACAGGCAGTAAATCTGGCTTTGGCTTTGAAAGAAATGTTTCTGCAGCTTCTGTTGTGTTCAGTAGAAACAGGAACATTAAATATAACCAATGACACAGAATGATAAAGAAGTTTGGATTTTTCAGAATGAGAAGTTTGGAAACAATTACACTGTAACTAACATTTACTAATTTCATTGATTAGTCTTTCAAATGTTTAATTAAAGGAGCTCCACTTTGCATCACAATCAATAATGGAAACAACAATCAGAACTTTCTGCTCCTCGACTGATCAACTGAGTGTTGCACTTGAACGTAACACAGTTAAAGTCGATGACTCACATCTGTATTTGTCCTCCAGATGAGCTTTGCAGAGGGAGATGATTCCAGTTTTGAATGACAGAGTCCGGATTTTTCCAGTTCGACCACTGAAGTCCAAAAAAAACACACATTAGAAGACCTAAGACAAACAGCCTTTGTGTCTTTGTGTGCGTTTGTGTGCGTTCATACGTGTCGTAGACGTTGAGCAGCCAGTTGAGACACATGTCCACGCACAGCGGGACATTGACCAGGTGGGCGTGGCTCTGCTCCAGCCGCTGGTACAGGCTGGTCAGACAGGTGACCAGCTGAGAGATGTCCAGCAGCTGCTCGTTCTGCTTCAGGCCGTGCTGGTCCAACACCTCGCACACCGTCGGCATGCTCAGCAGGTCCACTGCAGAGAACCACGAGGACAGAGTCAGTTCACAGGCGAGGACTCAGCTCAAGGACAAGGATCCCTGAAACATTATTCATCTGGACCTTTAACAGAGTCCGCTGAAGAACGGAGGAGTTCCAGGAAAAGCACTTCAAGTCAACGCTGCTCACACTTAAAGTCACAGAAAAGATCTACTAATTAATAAAATCATCTGCTTCTGGAGCAGATCTGCTGTGTAGCATTCACAGCCTCTTGGTGCTCATCGTCCGTGAGTGAAACTGATATTAAGTTTTATTAATGTGTGAGAAACATACTCACACGTTAATGTCGCGTGATGGTTCAAGATGCCATGTTGCTCTTTATGTAACGTTTTAGTGATTTCTGTTTTATTCTGATGAAACTTTGTCGTTTCCTCAGAGTTAATTACCAAACCTGCTAATTTTTATTTTTAGAGCACCGGCATCACGGCACTGTGTGGCTCTGTGCTGCTCCACCACTGACACGCCTGAAAACACATCACGGCTCGTAGGCGGACTCACACTCTCCACCAGCGAGAGACCAGAGCGATGTGTAAACACACATATGGAAAGCCAGAAACACGCACACACACGCGCACACACACACACACACACACACAGATTGAACAAGATGAGATGCCAAGATGGTTGAAGCAGAGAGAAGAAAAGGAAGAGGAGATGAACAAATGAATCAAAGAAGAAGAAGTGTAGGAGGACGGGAGCGCCATCAGAGCGGCGTGCTGATGAACGTCTGATGACTTTACAGGATCCCTCCTTGTTTGTTTCTGATACGGATTCACCAAGATCTGATCTGATCGATCTAGATCTGTGTCCAAACCTGCCTGACTCACTTTGGGCCTGGTCTGAGAGTCTCAGTGTGTGTGTGTGTGGCTGGGAGCATTAAAGCGCATTAGAGCTGCAGAGTGTCAGGACTTACAGCACAGCGCCTTCTGCAGACGTCGCAGCTTCATGGCCGTTCGGTATGCCGAGAATCGAACGTTGTTCAGGTCGGCTGAGGACAGAGACCAGAAGACAGACACAGTTAGAGGCCAGGAGGAAGAAGACAGCAGTCTTCATGTGGTCACACAGTTGGACTCTCACCCAGAGACTGGTAGAGCTCGGCCATCTTGGGATGGTCCCAGCATGTTGTCTGGGTTTGGTGGCTGGAAGGACACAAAAGAGACACAACAGTCACACACTGATTCACTGAACTGGGACACAACACACAAATAAAAGACATTTTTACTTCAACTCAAACTTACATGTTTTCATTACATTTCTGTCTCAAAGCTGTATTTGTTTGATTAATTGATTTGGAATGAATCAAATCCTGGACAGCAGATAAATGTTTTCTTGTAGCTCCCACTTCACGTGTCTGTGACATTTTCTTCATTAAAAATAAAGGAGAACTGGATCTTACTCAGCAGAAATAAAGACGACAGATAGTGCAGACACATTATCAGGCTCCAACAAACATCTTTTCCTCACCAAAAGCACATTAAACACATTTAAAATCCACAGCTGTTTGTTTCACTGACATAAACAACAGAAACCCTGAACACCGAAGACCATTAAGCTCCATAAATCTCTTTCTCTGAACCCTTAAAGTGCAGTTTTTACAGTAAACGTCTGTTATCAGTCTTCCTTATGATGGACATCCGTCCCTGTATCAGGATGGAGGAGTGTGTTGAAAGCACATGTAGCTGGTCACGCACCCACCTGCAGTTCACCTTTGTCTGAGAAGGACACACAAACAATAATCCACACTGGCCCTTTTGTCTGCCTTTTTTTCCTCTCCTGCCTCTCTCCCATACTCCCACTCAAGATAATGAAGAGAGGGGTCCCGTGGTGAAGAGCTACTTAAAAGCCCTCTGAGCTCAGAGTCTGTGCAAACATCAGCTCATCGCGGACGCTCTGCTGCTCCGAGCTGCTAAAAACAGCAGAGCTGCTGGTTCAGCGCTCTGAGTCCTTTGAGCAACAACTACAGCAAAGGGGCTGAGCTCAGTCCAGAGTGGTCAAGAATCAATGAGATTTCTTTACCCAACGTTTCTGTAACGATCTACGGTCCCATTCTTCCCCGGAGTATTAATCTGGTGCTCTCTCATCTTATCGGGCCCTTAAAGTGTTGTTTCCATATATTCATCAGACACAGATGGAGGCTTTGGGGCAGTTTTTGGGTCCAGAATAATTACAAAGTGGAGGTTTGTAATCTGTCCATCAACCGTCATAGAAATCACATTTTGGAGAAGGAGACTTAACCTGCTTCACTCATCTATGTTAAACATGAATTTAATTGAGACGTGGGACTGACGGAAAGTTATTGGCTGAATCTGAATTGAATAAACTTAATATATTTCCATATTTGTTTGATTGTAGTAATTTTGAATTGTAATATTTAACAATCTGACCAGGTTATTATTATCGTTAGGATAATTATTACTAAGGCATGAATCTGAAATCCCTCCCACATAAACACATAACTATAACACTCACGCAACATTGCATGAGAAAACACAATACTGCATCTCTCCATCTAACAGACAGCTGAATACTTTATTGCGCCGGTGACAGATCAGCCCATTAAATAATGGATTTGCGCAGAGACACAAGTGTCACTTCCTGCTGGAGTCAATTAGGCTTCTTGGATGAACGATTTAAGGCGGTTTATGAACTGAGGTGACCTGGTCTTCTTCCTGTCTCTGAGGCACAAGTCATCGTGATGCGTTCAGTCTGTGAGACTTCAGGGGGAAGACGTTCAACAAGAGCTGTCAGTGATTTGTTGCAGAAATCCAGAGTTTCCCTGTGGATTTCTATTTTTAAAGGATAAGACAGGAAGTTGTTGATGAAGGAGAAGCTGACAGGAGTGTGAAGATGAGTGTAATGACTGTTTTGGCCTCATGATTGTTTATCAGACGGATTACTATTTATGGAAATGTGATAACATTTTGCATCCAACTTACTCCACATGAAACGATCCTTGAAGGAAACAACCAGTTTTTCTTCTCTTATTGTAAACAAAGACCAAAATCTTACAGTAGAGAAGGTTTCCTGAAGTAAAAGGTGCCAAAACGCTCTCCTGATTGGGTGGTACAGTCTGTCGATCACATTGTAGCCCCGCCCCCTAATCCCTCCCCTTTCCCTCTGAATGGAGCATCGTTTAAAAAATTAACATCATGTTGTCTTATAGACTGTAAACGAGAGACTGAGACCAGAAACTCATCAAGGGAGCATTCTCCCATTGACTTCAACACAATCTGACTTCTTTTAACCAGTGGAGTCACCCTCAAATGATCATAAAGCAGGTTTAAAGATTTCCTTTGACAGACAGGAACACAAAGTCTTCATGAAGGACCTGACTTCTCTGTGAGCTCAGATAAA